>NW_018108182.1:449633-486975 GCF_000183805.2 Loa loa | reverse complement strand
GAAAGAAACAAAAAGGAGAAGCGAGATAAGTTTACTGGTAAAGACTACAAACGACTGCTTGAAAAAGCTGAGAAAAGAGAAGAAAGGTTGGAACAAATACGATCGAGGAATCCTGAAAAGGCTTTGAGAATTGAAAAAATATCCAGTGGAAGAAAGCATTAAGTCGTGTTGAAGGGCAGAAAGTTAAGGTGAGGTCTCGGTACCTTCATTGAAAATTTTGTTGTAGGACTGATCCGAACACATATATGCGTTTTTGCAGGATGATCCAGAGCTTTTAAAAAAAGTTTAAAAAGAAAGAAAAGATGAAAGAATGGCGAAAAAAGAAATGGGCGAATCGTGTTGAGCATACACTGCAAATGCAAACTCGAAGACAAGAAAAACGGTCAGCAAATATCCAAGCTCGTAAAGATATTGTCAAAAAAAAGAAGATACAAAAAGCTCGAAAGAGGGGAAGAATATTGTGATAGTTATTTGGTTCATTTCTGTCTGTAAGATCTGTGTCATTCATAACTTCAATTTTATCTGGGCAATCCAGTTTCTTTGTTCACTCATTTTCTTCAGAAGTATTTGCAAGTTTGTTGCTTTTATCTGGTACTGCCACAGTTGCTAGCGGCATGCGGATATAGATTTATCTGTGAGTAATTATAAAGTTTTTCTTTTTATATCATTGGATTAGTTAAATTTTCCACGATTTCCATCTTTTTTTTGCGAAAGGGATTCGCTGCAACCGTGATTTCCTAATTAAATGAAGGCTGTAGTGGCACTGTAAAAATAGTCTATAAAGACTATTGTAGTCTCATTTAAAAAATTGATTTTTCAGAAAGATTTCTTGTTAACCACATAGTAACAGAATTTGTGCTGTAAAACTGTTGAACTGTGGTGGATTGTTACTTTGGAAATTTAATTTTCTTACACTACATTTTTTACTTTTTGTTTTTTCACTATTGGCTTTATAATGAAAATAAATGCAGTCGTATTTCTTGTTCCATTGCATTGTATTTTATTACTGATTTTGAAGGAGGCGCTTCTTGTTGTCGTGGTACAGGTCGGGTTATAAATATTAAAAATGGAGTTAAGTGAAGGTAGTCAAGTTAAAATTTATAAAAAAGAACGAGGGATGTTTAACGCAAGTTATTTCTTCCACATAGCATCATTCTTGGCATTATGTCTTTCCTCTTAGTTGAGGAGGGAATTTTGGCAAAACTTCTAATTAGATTTTCTTTCCTTTTTTCAATTGGCAGGACATTGTTAAAACATTATTGTGAGGTGGAGTATCAAGAGTAACGATGGAGTCAATATTTGCACATCTATTACTAATACTAACGATATGCAAAGTGACATGCTATGATACATTAATACCGGACTTCAACAAGTTTAAAGATGACATGCTGCGGGCAAAAAAGGAGAATTCGCGACGTTTTAAGCGAGCAAGTTGCAAATGACAATTAAGTTTGAGAGTGAAATTAATCACCTAGAAATAATGATATAAGCAGTAACCATACTACATTACATTTGATAACTCAATTGCATGATATTGGCAATCATGCAAATTTGGCAAATGATCTGTTAGTAGTTTAAAAACAGGAAATCAAAAATTTGAGTATCAGTCAAGTAATGGCAAAAATAATCTGTGACTCAATTTCTGAAGTTGAAATGCAATTTTTATTGAAGTGACCTTTTTTTGGTTGAATTAAAAAAGCAAATTTTGCAAATTTTTTTCCAATTTACTTTTTTTAAAAAAGATAATGCTGTTTAAGTAAGCAAGTTTCGGATCGATATATTTCTACTTAAGTATTTCTGCTTATCCATTCTATTGTTTTCAACCAATATCGACCAATTACAAATCACTTCTCGAGAGTTCAATAATAATTGAAATTGGACTGTAGCCGTCAAGTTTCCAGAGTTTTAGCTGATCAATATAGCAGATCATTATAAATACCAGATAAATGTTAGAATGCATTTAATTAACAAATCATACCTTTTCCAGACTCCAAATGATTACCGTGGATACAGTGAATCACATTTTTACGGAATACAATCAAAATTAAACAATCAATTTGCGGAATTTATAATGCAAGCAGCAACATTTGCAGCAAATGTTCAACGTAATCGGGCTTTTTACTATGATGTAGCAAAAATTTGTAAACTTTTACGTCAACATATCATGTAAGTCATTCGATTAATCAATCCCAAAATCATTTAAAATATTTCATTTGAAATAAAGTCATAATCACAGTTTCAACTTTTTTCTCCCAATAATCTAGAAATTCAACGAATTCACTACATTTCTAAGATATTACAACTACTATTAGATTAATTTTAATTGCTAGAAGAGATTACTGTATGAAAACTTTCCTTCTCATCTTCTTATGTTGCAGTGCGTTCCATTTTTTAATCTATACGATAGCAGTTGTAATACCATGTATTTTGGGTCTTATCATGGCAGCTTTTGTTTGGCGTTCACTTGTACGACAAATTGATAGCATCATTACGGTATGCATAATTTGTTAGAATTTAATTAAATTCACTTTTAAAGTGTGTTTTGTTTGAATATTTGAAAGAGTTTCGAATTGCATTGGTGACTTTTTAAATTGAGCAAAAATTCTCCAAATGATTTTCACCACAATAATGTAAGGTTTTCGGAAAATTTTATAAATTCACGAATCAAACATTTCAGTTATCTTTCAGGCACCTTCAGATGGCGTGGATTTACCACCTTTAGCAAATAAACCACCCGGATTCTATGTGCCTTTACATCGGCGTCCAATAATTTATTTGCAGCTTGCGAAAGAGAAATGCTTTGGAAAGGAAGGATTATACGTAAAAAATTTTGCGGAATTCTTATTAAAATTTAGAAACTTTAAGTTTTAGGAAGTTGGTAGGTGAATTGTGACAATCAGTAAGAAATAAATGAATGAATGACAAAAGAGAGGCTAGCTAACTTTTTTGCTACTTTTTTTTGGCTTGAAAACTACAAAATTGTAATTAAAAACATTAAGAATCAAAAATGAAAAATTCAAAAAGTGTAAATTTGGTTAGCAGAAGCAATGTTTCTTTCAAGCATAATTTTATTCCTGGCTAATTAAGCATACTTTCGCACTGATTTAATTTGCAGCATGAAAACATTCTGCAACGACGAAAAAAGATAACTCATTAAGAGTCAAAATAGTGGAAAAGAATGATCAAATAGATTGTACCATTAAAATGTAATTAAAAAAAAAAAGACTAACTCTATTTTGATTAGCAATAAACTGTTGAAATCACCAAAACGATTTCAAAAGCTAAAGATCATACAGAGATCTGTCAACATCGGATATTTTCTTTTTATGTCTCCTGGGTCATAAAGCAGAGAATACCCCTGAATCGCTTTGCATCATTGAAGGACATGTGAGATAGGAGAGAATATTTTTTGTTGACATACTTGAAGCATCCCACAATAAACCACGATGTATTTTCTGCTATTAATAGATTGCGCAGCGGTATCAGTAAATTATTTTATTCAATTATACAAATTTTTCCGTATTAAGCATAACAGTGAAGTCACAGCGAAATCTGCATAATGTAAGTTTTTGCTAAATGATAGCATGTTGTTTGTGTGATCAATGCTCCGAGCTTCCTCATCAAAGTACCGAGGATTTATCACATGGGTATATGTTTCTTCGTGATATTATTATCACTTTGACAAAAAATTAAATTGACCAAAAATCCGAAATGAGGAAAGATAAAACTGAAAATGACACTTCAGCAGAAATAAGTGCATTTAGCAATCATAAGAAGTAGCAGTTTAAAAGATTTCATGGAAATTAATTTTGTGCGATTATTTTCACATAAAATTTTCGATCACTTTCTCAATATGTTCAAAATTTCAAAAAAAAAATTGTCACAATCATTAATAAAGACATTATCAGTGATTATAATAGGTAAAAACCTTGCTGAATGCCCAATGTTTTTATATTCCAATATTAATTGAATGTAAGAAACTTGTAATAGAGTACAGTTAAAAAACTGTTTACAAAAATCAATCAAAAAGTGACTTTGTCGTTAATAATCCGTTTCAAAAAAAAAAGAAAAGAAAAGACTGGATAATCAAAAGAAAGAGAGTTCTATGCAGTTAATGATTAAAATAATATCCAGCTATGGAGCATTTTCAGGAATCGCGCAATTTAAATTCTTAAAAAACTTCTATGATATAAATTAGTTGTAAAAAAAAATTGCTAAATTAGATTCTTATTTTAACTTGACTTACAGGACTGATATTGCGAGCTATATTTTTCTTGCAGTTATTTTCTTTTATTAACCATGAATGTAAAAGAATTCAAATCATATTCCAAAACATACATCACAGCATAATAAAATGAGGAATGAAGCTCTCCACTTGAAAAATGCCAATTTTTATGAAAAACAATCAGTATGGATGATGCTGATTTATATAACAAAGTCTAATTCAAAATTTCAGGAAATTTAAGCAATAAATTAAATGGATGCTGATAGTTGATGACTTGATCCATCGATGTTTGTTGAGCAAAAGTAGTTTGAGTAAACTAACAAAGTTTCGTTGAAAAATAAACACATAGTCATTAATTAGTTTGGGAAATATATCACAAGTGAAGTGTGTCTAATTAAAAATCATATTCGGAGACAGCAATGAAAACAATGAAATCATTTAACAGTTCATCCGCTCTATAAGCCAACTTTGAGATACTTCGTACGACGAGTTTATATGTTCCTGCTCTAAGTGGACTTTCTGCATTTTGTAACGTTGCTTGACCATTTTTTGTCTGAAGTTTCAAAAGCGTCAAACAAAAAAAAAATTACACAAGTTGAATGTCAAAAAATTGTTTATTTGGAAATCTTTTGGAGGATTTATGGATCATAAAGAATTACGTTTAGTTAACGATCACCTAAAGGAACCGAAAATTGACAAGTTTCTGGTACAGCTGCCTCTGTATTTGCAAGCAGGTGTGTTCCATATTCGTCCTCTACTATATCAGTCGATAAATTTCTTTTAGCTAATAAACAGTAACACAGTAGTATCGTTTTGGCTTGCTTACAAACTATTGAGAATATGCAGCAATGTCATTGACAGAAAAATTCTGTGATGAATTTATCAACTTGGGAACCAACGAAATCAACTAATTAAAACTCTTATTCTATGATTATTTCATAGCTTCGTCTATTACTGAAAATAAATTTAGCTTACTTTAAAAATAAATGGGATCTGTTTAGCGAATCTTGACATTGATTTAATGATGAACCGTGTCCGATGAAGCATTCTTGACCGGTGATCGTAAGCTGTCAAACGCAGTAACGAAGTAATCGGTGGTGTGGTCTTCGGTATTGATATCATATATATTACTATGGGTGATTTCGAACAGTTGTGACAATTTGGTATGCATTTCCTGAAAGTGCATTCCGGTTACAAAATTTTTCTCGAAAAAACCCGGTTTCATTTGATAAAAAAGTATAGTGCAGTTTGAGATTCGTCGGAAAAAATAAAGAAGCAAGATATTGTGCACTACTTTTTCGAAATAATCAATTTTACAGTTTGTAAATCAGATACTAATTAAAATTTGCTTACTGTTTTTCCAGATGATAATCATTTGGACACGGTGTCGTAAGGCATTCGTAGCTTCCCAACTGATTAAAACATAATTCATCTTTGGAGCACGGATCGTACATGCATTCATTTATGTCTGCAAAACACGATGAATGTAATTTTGAAATTGGGGTTACATTTAATATGGAAAGCATGTAGAAAGTAATAAAGAAACTATTTAATGTAGAAAGCATACAGACACCACTTTTATTTAATTTAATTATTGTGCTAAGAATTCAGCACGTCTCAGAAATCAGAAATTTTAAAATTGTCAAAAGAAGAGTTGTAAGACTGGGAAGAAAATTAAGACTATTATTAAGCTTAATGAGAAGGACAAAACTAAACCCATCTTTTTGAACAAATCCAAAGTAAGTAATTTAAATTTCAAAGAATATTAGCCATAAGTGCAGCAATGATTGGTTAGGAAGCTTAAAGTTCTAATCTCCACTATTATTCTAGCTTGTTTTGAAATGAACAGCTGACACTGAAGTAGTAGGAGTAG
Source organism: Loa loa (assembly GCF_000183805.2). Taxonomy (NCBI): domain Eukaryota; kingdom Metazoa; phylum Nematoda; class Chromadorea; order Rhabditida; family Onchocercidae; genus Loa; species Loa loa. Next base: position 480,877 of record NW_018108182.1, on the reverse strand, counting down.
TAGTAGTAATGATTATTACTGTACTATTAAAAAAAGAATTTAATTTTGTGAATGAATTTACCGGTACAGTTATTCTGCTCAACTGTGTAGCCTTCTGGACACAAACATTTATAACTGCCCTCAACATTTTCGCATTTATATTTGCATGGTAAATTGAAGATACATTCGTTAATATCTTAAAATTCCAAAATATGAAATACTGTCGAAGGAATTTAAGGCTTCTGAAGAATTCATCATAAAGAAAAGTTTGCTTGGCTAATTATTTGCAAAGGACTGAAATTGGTGACAATAGTGAAATATGAACTATTTTGAAAATGACCACAATACAATCAATCTCAGCGTCAAAAATATGAAGGTTTGATGACCAGAAATATAGTCACTCACTTCTGATTGCTCATCATATTTGATCATTAACTGCATATTTGATCAAATAAATGGTGATCGAACTTGTACTGTCACCAGTTGTATTATGTCCTACTGATATGCTTTTCATTAAATAAGATTAATACCTTGACATGTCCCACCGATACGATAATAACCTGGTGGACACGTGCTCCAGTTTTCATCAAATCTAATTGATTTTAACTTTGTCAAAGTTCCTCCCGATCCTGAAACACAAACATCAGATGGAAATAAAAGAAGGTAAGACAGTGCTAAGCGAATTAATTAACAGCATACCTTCGCAGTGGCTATTATTATCGGCTGGGAAGCCCGTTGGACAGATACAACTGTATGAGCCTAAGTGGTTCAAACATTTCAAACTACCGCACAACAGTTCTGCACATTCATCCACATCTAAAAACTTACTATATCATTACCATTGTTCAAAATATTGCTGAAGTTATTTTAAATAAAGTACCATTGTAGTAATAGATTTTTACTGATTTTACGTACTATTTACGAAGAGATTATATGGTAAATAAAGAAATTATATCACCTAGTAGCAGCTTAAAGATTTGATCCAAATATGGATTAAGTCGATTATGAAAAGCCTTGCGATTTCTATCATCTCTTGACTTAATATTACAATCTTTGAAAAACCAAAGAAGACGTATGACTTTTTTAAGGCTCAAAAAATGTCCCGCGAATTTTGATGTTCCTTAACATTTGAACACAAGAATGCTTCTTGGGGGAAATTTCATTATTGTAAGTTGGAAGTATGTTTCAAAGTCGAATTATTCATGACAGGTACCTTTACAATGACCGATGGAATCCCGAACATATCCTTTGGCACATAATGATGTCTCACATAAGAAGCTACCTGCAAATTTTCCATTTGTACACTTGAGAACAATTACTTACACCGCTTGTGTTATTCCTACTCATTCATCAATAGACAGAATTGAAATACATGACACACCTGGCATATTCTTGCATGGCACACCACCTGTACAATTATGTATACCAAGAGTGCATTCATCAATGTCTTCACAGTCACCTTTTGGACCTGCTTTGAAACCTGGTGGGCAAATGCGCTCGCATATATAATCTCCAACAGTATTAACGCAATGTGCTTGCTCGTGACATATTTCCCGAACAGATTCACATTCATCTATATCTGAATTGGTGGTGATTTATATCATGTCAAGATTTATAAATCAGCAACGATATCAACGATATTTTTGTTGGCATAAGTTACTTTATCACAAAAGACTATGCTTTACACTTTTCCCATATTTAAAATCAAATAATTCTCAAATCTTCAAGTAATCTTATGAAATTAAGAAATAAAAATGATGTTTTAAATTAGAAAACTAACCAGCACAGGAGCCATCCTTAATTTGATAACCAACTGGACAAGTGCCTCGAATTGATTCAGTTCTAACCATAGCACTTAATTTGGCGTCATCGTGTATCGCTTTCCAGAATACAAATTTAAAAGTTACAGATCGGCCTAGACCGATATCCATCCCTTTCGATGCATCATAAACAATGCTCTCATTCCAGCTTAGAAAATTATAATGAAACACAAGTTAAATTTATAAAAATAAGGAGAAATTAAGTTCATTCGGTTTCTCCCATACTTTCCTATTTTCCATACCACCTCCTGTACCTTTCTCTTCTTTCTACTCTATTTACATTTCAGGTTTCTAGAGTTCAATTCTGTGTATATAATTTTAGCTTTATAATGTCCTAAAACTACTTTTTCACTAATTGATAAAGAAGATAAGAAGATTAATAAGATGGTATCCATCACCTCTCTAAAACTCCAACTTAATCATATCTTAATATTTTTGGAAAACTAACTCACTAGAACGGTATATTTGCTTGATTCCCAATACGTAGAATTGCGAATCCATTGCCGCGTATCATGCCTGGCTCTTGTTCGACCATCTCCTCTTTCGCCTGATCCACCCAAGAGTAAGTCTGAATTCAAATAAAACAAATGAAGCCAAAAAATTATTTAGCACAAAATTATAAAGTACTAAAGGCTGATTTTTGTTGACCTGTTAAAGCATTGTTAATAACAGTGATAATCAGAATGCTTCCACTTCTTATAACTCTTTAGCAAGCAGATGATGATAACTTATTCATGGTCTAATTTGTCATATGAATTAAATTTTTATCTTTTTCGAGTGATTCTTGAGCCCTGTTAAGTGAATGGGATAAAAGACCCAATAAAAATTCAAACCTCACAGTCAAAATGTGGCACTCTTCCATTGAAAATTATTTCAAATTTCGCATATTCACCATCCAAGCCTAATCCTTTTTGATAAACGCGCATAGTTTCACCGCTTTCAAAGCGATAATCAATCACCCGATGAAATTCTACACTTGCAAGTGAATTCTCCTGATTCGGATTGAAAGCTAACTGTGGAGAAGCTACCACCATATAGCCAAGCACTGTTTCTGCTGTAACGCCTAAACTAACTTCGAAATTATAAATACTTTAATATTTCTGGTTGATACAAGATATCTATTCTACTCTATCTCATATCATGATAATCATTACTGAATCTTTTGTTTAATTCTTTGATCAGATGAATTCCTTTTACAATCTCTTTATTTCCATACCTTCTTTCTAGAAGATTTGTAATTACTCACAATCCCTTAATTAGTTGGACAGACTTAGAAAAACTGCGCAGAAGAAAGTTAATTTGAAAAATTTTCATATTTAACAACACTACAAGACTGTTACACAGCGTTATATTCACAACTTCGTTTATGAAATCATCAAACCTTGGTCGTTGAATATGCCGTTGACGTTCAGTGAAACTACATTAGCTTCCATTTCAGGTTTTACACTTACAAGTACTGTTTCACGCCTAAGCCTTCGTCCATCCACGACCCCTTTCACTTTGTTAATCACACCAGCTAGACCTGCTGAAGAAAGATTTTTGAATTTCAAAAAATACAATTTAAAGTGAGATCCTGATGGTGATAAGAGATTTCAAGAATTTCAAGTTTCATTCAACTGATTTGAAATGAATACTGTAGTTGATATATACTTCAAATAAGATATTTTATGGCATACAAGACAATCATGGTATATAAGACAAGTTTTTCTAAACAATGAAACTTCGGTTAAGTGACATACATAACTAAAACTAAATCGATAAACATACCCAAAAAATATATTACCCGAAGTAACTTACTTCTGACAATCACTTTTACATCATCATATGACTTCCCGTATCGGTTTGATGCTACGCATTTGAATATAGCACGATCAGAAGGTAATAATTTTGTGATATGGAGAGAATTATTGGCCTGAAATTTTTTATGTCATGTGAGCAGGAATTCGATGTAAAAGTGAAACATTCTGTAAAGTTCATTACATCATTGCTATGTATTTAATCACTTTCAGTCACATCAAAGGCGACATGCTAAAAGATAATTTAATTCGTTATGAAAAAAAATGTATCTTTTGATTTAATTTGAACGTTTTCAGGGAAATATTCAAAAAGATACAAGCACTCTTGTTCTGCTACTATTCACCAATTTCACATCATTTCTTGTCCATTGAACCATTGTCGTTAACGGATTGGACATCAATTTACAACTTAGAATCACTGATTCATTCAGGTTGACAAAGACTTGTTTTGGCGACACCTGAACACGTGGTGCAGCATCCTGTATTTCCAAGAAACTTATTTCAATTGCTTGTTTCCGATTTGTCGCATAGCACTGATATCCAAGTAAGTCTGTCTAAAAAGGATATTTAAGAGTATTTGTTAATTGTCTTTCCAAAGTCCATAATGACCAAGATATCTTCCATAACTCTGAAACTTGAAGTCCTAAGGCAAACTATCGAGTCCACATGGTCGTTCCAAAAAATTAATGTAGACGATTGTTGGCATTATTCTGTCCTCCGACAATTTATTTCACTGGTTTATAAAGTCAACTGAAAATTTAACAGACCTTGAGAAGCAAAATTAACACCTTCCATTAGAGTTAAATCTGAAGGGAGCTAAAAGCTTATATGGACCTTTGCTTATGCTCTTTCAAATTCCAGTCAGCAAGTCCTTTAAATACACCAGTAAATAAAATTTTAAATTAATTACCAAATTACTTTCGGTGACGTCATAAACAACAAGCGAACCGTTATGCAAAAAGTTTACTGTTTCAACAGAACTGCTCAATATTGTATTGGAAAATTTCCAAACTACACTTTTTTTGGAACTGCATTGTAGAACACACAATTTAATATTGCGACTGAGCGTTTTTGAGCCTTAAATTTCGATTTAAATTTAAATTGATTATTCAGTCTAATTAATCCCATAAAATGTGTCAAGTTTGGAACCAAGAGAAACGAATCATTTGAGGTAGACACAAATTCTAGGCATTAATTAACACATCACTCAAGCACCATTCAATTGTACTAAGAATCACAGCACAAATTAATCCAGTCGTGAACACAAATGTTTTGAGTAAATTCCCATGAATAGTTTATAGGCTGAGTGTCCAAGAATCTGCTTACCTTTTCTGCAATTTGATCTAGCAATAAAGTAGCAATACTGGTAACAAAACCAACAGCATTCTGTGCTAGGCAAGTATAATCACCCAAATCTTCATTACTTTCGACTTTCACTCGCAATATCGAATAACTGTCCGATGATTGCGAAATACCTGCTAACAAAGCTCCGTTACGAATCCATATAATATGTGGCTTAGGCTGACCAATAGCGCTGAAAATATTTGACCATCATAATTCCTCCACAGTTCCTATCATCATTTTATGAATTCCCCCTTCATTTCCTTTGATATCAGAGCAAGTTTTCGAGATATTTCCACAGTTAAAAGGATGGAAGCTTATGTTGAATCAATCAATAACTTTAAAAAAGCTATTTTACCCTGATTTTTTTTAATTCCAACAGTTCAGAAATAACCTGCAGTGAAGATGAGCGACAGCTCCTTGTCGAACTTTTTGTGTCCGTGGTGATCTTATGAATCTGGGCAAAGTTAGTGCAGCACGACGTGGTCCACGAGATTCAGGTAAACAACGTATCAGTATTCCATCAGTTCCATTTTGTGGAAGATCCTGAAAATTGCTAAAAGTTAAAAAGATGGTTTTCCTCAGAAACATTAGTACAATACAGATTGAGAATCAAATGAAAAACCTACTCAAATTTCTGGATTCGAGACTATGCAAGTCTAGAATTTAATAATCGTCAGATAGTTATTACCATTGTAGTGATATAATTTGCATAAATCAACACAGAGGATGGCGTACCTGTAGATCTTGCTTCCATGGTAATAAATTGTTATCACCTTCGGGGACATCACCGCGTGCGGGCACAAATGTCGTCTTGATTGGCTGTCCAAATTCATCGCATTCCACCCAAATTACTTTATAATCTTTCCTTGCATCTGAAAAATCGAAATGAAAATTTTACAGTTTTGTCCGTTAAAAGTTAAGAATCTGAAAGGATATTATACCGAATAATTTTTACATTTTACGGAGTCCACTTTATATTGCTATGAAACTGCGTTTCATTGTTTATTTGAATACTCTTTTACCAAAACTAAAATATGTCCAAAATTTACTAGGGAAATGAAATTTTAAATTGCAAATCAAAACAAACATAAGGTTGTTATCTGAATTTTGAAAGAATTTAAACGAACCATGAACAATAAGCCGTCTTGACCCGATTGCTTGACCAGCATTACTTTTTGCAACACAATGATAAAAACCATCATCTTCCGGTTTCAGATTTCTGATATGCAACGCTGTTCCATAGATTTGATACTCTGAAAAAACTCTCTGTAGACTTTTCAGACTTCACACGTTGGAGATGTTAAAAATTCAAGCAAGTTTAGAGATTTAAATACTTTTCAGATATGTTGGAAACCTTACTCTTTTCATTTCCGATAATGTCAATATTTGGCATTTTCACCCAGGATACAGCAGGTTCTGGCACTCCTGTTGTATTACATGTCAAGATTATCGTCTCACCAACGTTTGCCGTCATATTCAGTCGTTCTGGGTGGATTTCCGGTGGAACTGCAATGTCAGGTAAAATAGAGAGTACTTCATATTTATAGCAATTGTTGAAGAGTTGAAATAGTTCAAAAATGTCACAAACTTAAAACGACTAAATCGACATCCTTATAACTGGTACCAGCCCAGTTCTCTGCTTTGCATGTGTAAACTCCACCATCCTGACTTGAGACATTTGGAAAGAAGGCGGTCGATTTCAGCACATCCGTATAATCATCCAAAGCTGCTGCAATGCTAATTTCAACGAAAAATTTCCACACTGGATGATGATGAAATGATAACGGTAATCGATAATAATATGAGTGATAATATGCTTATAATTAGGTGTAATATCAACAAACTCTGAGATAATGCTTTATCATCCTTCAACCATGTGATATGTGGCTTTGGTATACCGACTGCTTCACACCATAATTCAGCTTGCTGACCGCTCTTTACAGTAATTCTCCGCGGCTTTTCAGTTATGCGTGGTGGAACTAAATTAAGCTTTGTTTTATATCATTTCCAAAGATCATTTACTATCTTCCAAATTGCTAATTAATTGTCAATTTCTGAACGATCAGAAGAATAGATTTCAATGCCATATTTATAAATACATTACTTTCATAGTTCATAAAGATGATCAGACAAATTTGGTAGTTAAAATCAGAGAAAAATTCCCAATGACTAACCGCCAACATAAAGTTGTTGTATCTGTGTAGCATTACCAGCCGGATTAATGGCAACGCAACTGTACATTCCTTCGTCATGCAGCTTAGAGTGATGTATTCTGAGCTGTGTTCGATCCGGACTTAATTCCAAGTTTGGCTTTAACACCAGCGGTTCATTGTCCTAAAATTTTAATATCTAAAAACAAAAAGACAGTTTGAAGAAAATGATTCAATCTGTTTCGTTTTTTGATTGAATTTAAGGTATCATATCGTATTAGCATTTTGTAGGAGTATCAGTAAAACTTGATATCTTATATTGCACTTCGTTCCTTAATAATTCATCCATTTAAATATTAAATGTTCTAAGAACTTTTCAAAATACCTGATGAAAATCCAAAAAAAAAGCAGCTATCAGGCCTGCAGCAATGATATTCACATTAATTACTTGAATATGAGTGTGATTTAAAATAACTTAAGCCATACCTTGTACCAGTAAATCTCAGAAATTTCTCCCTCGATTTCACAGATCAGCAATGATGGATCACCTTCTGTTGCATTGATTATCTTGATACCTTCTTCTCTCAGAACTGGTGGGCCTAAATTGTAATAGGTGATATTATTCATAAAAACAAATAATCAGTGAGTCAAACGAAAAAAGAACTGTTACAATTTCAACAACACTCAGAATAATTAGAACTTATCAAGAAGCAAAATTATAAACAAACTTGAAAGTTACTTACTTATCACTTTGATGACATATTCTTTGCTATCTGAACCAGCATTATTTTTTGCTATACATTTAAAAGTTAGCCTTGCTTGTTTCGGCGCTTTTGCAACAAACAAAGTACCATCTTCCGCTGAACACATATTGAGATTATTGTTTGATTCTGTCCACTGACATATTGCGAATTATTAATCACGCAAAAGGAAAAGGGAATGTCATGGAAGTGCTAAATACGTATGTTCATTCCCACTCGATCTAAGATACAGTTATAAGCTTGGAAGTATAGTTCAATATTTTAAGTCATTTTTACATTTAAGTTTAAATCAAGGTTAGTCCACTTGTTCATTATTATGAATAGTAAGAACAGATTTCCCTACACCTCAGAATCGTTAAAGATTTTAACATTGACACTTACCGATGGAATACTCTGCTTTGTCTTTGCCGATTATCTGCTCATTCAATGACCATGTAATATCTGGTGGTGGAAAACCGCGCACACCGCATTTCAGGCTGAATGGGCTGTCAACGGGGACCAAAGATTCGTTCGGGGATATTGTGATGATACGGGGAACGACTATAAACAATAATTTTTGAAAACGAAGAATGAAAATTAGCTCTTCAGAATTTGAAAATCAAATGTTAAAAATATGTTACCGAAGACTTCAAGTGTAAATGCCTGTTGAGCGGTCCCAGCCTCGTTCGTTGCCAAGCAAACGTACAAACCGGAATCCGAACTTCGAGCATCTGTTATTCGTAGCATCTAAACAAAAAAAATAAATTCGATCTGCAAAATTCCTATAAAAACTTGCAGAAAAGCAGTAATTTTTAAATATATCGAATTCTTGAACAAATTCTAACTCACACAAGACGTATTTGGAAAGACAAGGAAGTACATTTTGATTGTCTATTTTATAAAAGATGAAGTTGACCTTATCTTCAGTAATATATCTCATTCCAGTTTCAATCCGAATTCCATTTCGTTGCCATGTGACCACTGGTGGTGGTTCACCGTCCGCATAGCATGAAATTCGGGCTTCTTCGCCCTCAATAACTTGGTAATTACCACCGTTCAATATCTTTGGAGCTTCTGAAGAGTATAGAAGAAAAGTCTGGATGACAAAGAGTGACCTTTGGTCTTTGAGAATTGCAAAAAAAGAGAATGAATTGTATGAAATTCAAATAACATTAAAAAGACTTACGAACTATAGCAACTGTATATAATAGGACATCTTTGCCAGCAATATTTGATGCAACACATTTGTATGCGCCATTGTCATTCAGTGTAACATCTTTTACCTTTAAATGTTAGTAGAATAGTTGAAGACAAAGAAAATCTCTTCCTCTTTATTCTCTCTCTCTCTCAAAAAAAGAAAAACAGATGAGAAAATCTCTTTCTTCCTCAAAAAAAAAAAAGTTTTCAGTTGTGGTAGTCGCAGTGGAACAAACTGATTTACAATGAGTATCAAGGTAAAATGAATTTCTATGAAAATCTCTTTCTCTTGTCTATCAGGAGCTTAAAAAATACCTGAAGATAACGACCACCTTCACCGATGATCACATTCGATGTTGTTTCTTTTATCATCGTATCATTCACATACCTAAAATAATACAGTATTTCACAGTTAGCAACATTATGAGCGGATAATTTAAGTAAGATTCTAAAAGGAAGCCTTTTGAATATTTAAAAAAAAATGGTAGTTACAGTAGTTATGAAATGTGAGGATAAGAAAAACTGACCAAAATATTTGCGGTAATGGTTTACCAGATGCATCACAAATTAATGTCAAAGTTTGAGAAGTCGGTAATCGTGGACTCATTTCAATGTTGTCACGATTAATTCTTGGTGGCACTGCAAATGACACTTATAATTATTGGAAATTTTAATTTGTTAAGAAAACAAGTAGAAATTTCATCACATCAGTACCTAGAACATCGATGTGTACAGTAGCGGAGGATGTACCAACTTCATTCACTGCAGTGCATGTATATTCACCCACATGTGATTGTTTCAAACGAGGAATATCCAGTCTTGTTCCTTTGATTGAAATTCTTGCACCTAAAATAGAAATACTTTTTGATTGAGATTGAGTCTAGATTGAATTGAGTCTAGACCTAGAAAGAAAAACGGAAATTTCCATATTAACTAATACCTATTTCAAAATTCGATCAAGACATACTCTTATGTCTCATTTTCCTTATATCTATAATCTCTGGTTTATTGATTCATATTTCTAATAATAATAATTATTATTACTTATTCTCTATTTCTTCAATTTGAAATACATTCCATATTTTTCGCTGGATATTCTGGGAAATTTAATCCAAATTTTTGTGAACTAATTAATTCTTTTTCAACATTCAACGAAATTAGAAGTAAAAATACTTGATCTGACCTTCTGCAGAAGTGATCAATGGTTGACCATCCTTGCTCCATGATAACGATGGTTCTGGATTACCAGTAGCTTGACATTGTATCGTGATGACACTATCTACTGGTCGAACATTATCCTCCGGATGTATGAACACAGTTGGAAGTGCTGAAAATTAAGATAGAGAGGATGAAGTTAACAAACATTTGAATCAATAGCAGTATCTGATTAATCCTATAACTGTATAGATAGTATTGCATCAATGGCGGTATCTGACTAATGGCTGCATAAATAGTATTGAATCAATGGCGGTGTTTGCTACATAGATGACTAATTTCGTGACCGTTTGGATAGTATTTTTTCTCAAAAAAAAAGAAAAAGTATTATAAGAATGCAAAATTTCACTCCAAACATCCAATGTTAATTCGTAGTCTGTTTTACCAGCCGCATTTGACGCTTCACACGTCCAAACACCGGCATGCTCACGTTTGGCTTCCAGAATTTCCAATCCTATAATCAGAAATAAATCAAGAGATGTTTAAATTTAATAACATCTTCGAAATTACTTTTAAAATATATCTAAATTCACATTGTAATCTCTTTATAATAATTTGAATAGATTTCAGAACTTTCGAAACTCCGGTAGCATTCATATATTTGGTATTAATTAAATTGCAAACCCTGTCCATTATCAATCATTCGTATACCACTATTTTCGTTAATTGGTACAAGATAACCATCTTTGATCCATCGAATTGTTGGCAATGGATATCCGGAAACCATACACCATAGGGTAATCGGACGTCCGGCAACAACATGGGGTTGCTGCTCATTTCGACTATAGTCTAGCTGAGGTGCTGCTGCAATGAAGAACATTTTTCCTATTAATAATGCCGGTAATTAAATTGAAACATTCAAAAGTTTAATAAATGAGTGGAAGTTATAGCAAAGTTTCATTAATAAGCTTGAACTTACACATAATGAATTACAAGTTTTATGTAATTCAAACAAGAAGCTTTCTTAAGCAAATTAGCTCAATTGCATACAATTTCTGCATTTATTTCATATTAAGTATTCCATTTCATATATCTTACTTAAAGTTTGTCTTAATAGTCCTGCATGTATCTTTTATTCCCTTTTAAAATGTGCAACGAGTAAAATTAATAATGCGGTAACGAAATTTGAAACTTTTCAAATCCGATTTTTTCTAAAATTTCAATCTTTAGCACTTCCACTATTTTAACAATTTATTAGACCACGAGGATCAACTGGCTAGTCAGTGTGACGATTTCCTCTAATCACTATAATTTGAGATAACTTTGATCAAAACCAACATATCATTATTGTGTACTGTTAACTTTTCCAGCAGAAAGAGATTACATTCTCTTTCCATTTATTCACAATGAAACTCTGCTTACTGTAGTCTAAATGCGTTTGAGATCAGATAGATATACCTTTGGTAAATTTCCCACTTCAAAATTCTTTTCAACAATCACAAACAAATTTAAACAAATTATTGCGTAGCTAGAAGTTAATGTCATATTAATCTAAAAAGATTTATGCAACAAACAGATGAATTTAATGTAGCCAAGAATGTTAATGGATGATAAGCTGAACTGAACTGGTCAGTTATTCCGTTAAACACATTTTGATAGTATGACAGTATTCTGCAAATACTTTAAGATTAGTAAAATTAAGAGTAATCGAAAATCTTTTTTAGCAATATCAGAAAACAGATAAACATTAAAAACCTGTAGGTTTGATTAATTAAATTTGAAAAAAAGAAGTCTACATGAACAATTTTGTAACATCGTTCCAGTTCTTCGAATTCTGTGAAGTTGTGATAAATGATAAGGTTTAACCGGATATCTGTTTCTTTCCATGCTGATACATAGTTTATTGAAAACGGATAGGAATCAATATCAGTTATCCCATCAAATCAAGTGAAATTGTTCCCATACAAATTGTTCCCATACATACATGAGCGATTAGTCGTTACTTTTTATCATTAATCAATATCACCAAAAACACTCCTACCATTTATCAGTAAGCACCATCATGAGCATTAATATCATTGTGTTAGAATTACTACTGTGCGGTGGGTTATTATCAGAATGAGTTATAATCATTTACGTGATTGGTAATTAGTAATGAGATTTTGCACACATTGCTTCGCTAAAAATCATTTTAGATCGGATCTGATTGTCATTCAACTCAAGCAAAAATTCCATAAAATCTGCATTTTCAGGAAAGGAAAAATTCAAATATAAACGACGGAAACAACTTATTTCCAAATGACCTCACTGATCAAATTAAAGTATCGATTATGATGGCTACGATGTCTGTGCGCAGATTACGAAACACTTTCCAGTCAAGATGAAACTATTTCGATCGTTATCACCAAACGCTAATAACCGGTAACTATTACTATCTGCGGAAAAAATTCTGTCTGGAATAATTTACTTCTTCGAATAATCATTCCACCATAACTGGTTTTGTCTTATCATTGTCCGTAAATGAAACTGTAGTTACTGAAGTAATCGGAATAAAAACCGTTTCCATTAGCTTAATCCGATGAATATCTTTCTCTCTTATCGTTATCACACACTGTCTTCTCTTTTATCCATCTGCCCAAATGAGGCAAAATCGTGACACTAATTGCCAAGTTAGCATAATAGAGTAGTGCATATTAGTGATTAAATCATTATGCTACTGATTTTCTGATACATCTATTATTATGAAAGCGATCCTGATATGCTTTAGACCCCACTTCCGATTACGGTATATCCTATATTTGCATGGCAACATTGCGAAATTAGCATCAATCTGTTGTTATCACCACTTTTTTTAGTAGGATGAGGAATATCTTGTACATAATGTACCCGATGTTATTTCTTAAGATCAGCATAATTTGCTTTTGTGTCTTCTAGATGTTTAGCTTCTTCTACCTTCTAACAATATTCAGAATTCAGATACGTACAAAGTATTTCCACGTAGAAATCAAGTGATGATTCTCCTGCACGATTCAGTGCAACGCATGAATAATTACCGGCATCAGAAACTGACATACGGGCGACATGCAGCCGTTGACCGTCAGATGTGATCTGCAATGGCAACGGGAAAAATAATGAATATTTCAATTTGGAAAAGTAAATTTAAATATAATACTTACAGTTTATAAATTTATATTTGAAATTCATTTTTTTGAAATGAAAATTAAGTATTCAATTACGATGATAACATTGGAATGACCAGACATTTTCCTTTGAATAAAAGAAATACTACAGTGACTCAGTGATTCGGTGCAATTTCCTTATCCCGACAGTGTTTATCGAACAGAGAAGAACAAGGGAGACATATAAAATCAATCAATTAATTCCACCTCAAAGATCACCTTGTTCTGTATTTACTTATTCTAAAACTTCCCTTTTCTAGAAAGGTGAACTGAAATCGTTAATAATATTACGTTAAGCTTAAAAATCAATTCAGTATGAGAATCAAATTTCAAACAACCGTTCCTCTGAAATTTGAAACTGTAATCGATTTCCAAACTTTTTATTGTCAAGGAAATGATTGTTTGTTTGTTTACTTGGGGGGAAGAGGAAGGAAAAAAGGCATAACTAATGTTTGGGGAGCAAATGGAATTATTTGAAAACAGAAATTTTGACTAACTTTAATATTTGGCAGTGTGAGTCCATCAATTGGACGGCCATCTTTGTACCATAATATTTCAGTTTGAGTTGCCGAATCTCCGTCATTTTTTACCGGACAGAACAATGTAAGACTATCTTTTTCTTGTTTCGTATATTTTTGTGGTTGCACTGTTTCAAGTTGTGGTGGTACTGCAATTTGAAGCTAAATTGACCACCTTGTGGACAATAAAACATTTCAATAGAAGGAAGAAAGAAAGCCAACCTAACACTTCCAAATTAAAATTTTGTTCCACTCGGCCTCCTTTATTTTCAACCACACACCGAAACTGTCCCTGATCACTCACTTTCACTTCCTTGATTCCAAATGTTTGATTATTCTGCAAAGTCATTTGCTAATGACTCATAAATTTTTATATTTTAATTTATAAAAATTTGAATTATTTGCCAAACTTTCATTTCTTACTGTTAGTAAACACTGCTAAAATGATTCTAAATAATCTCAATTAATTTAAAAATTGAGGCATGTGATGCTACATAATTTCATACAATTAAACCTGTTCAACAACAAAACGATCATCATCGATCGATATTGGAACATCGTCCTTATACCATTTCACTGATGGATGAGGAATCCCAGAAACTGGACATTCTAAGTAAATTGATCTGCAAAATACTTGCTTAGAAATTCTCAGTATTTTGAAAATATGAAAAATTTTTTATTTACTTTCTTTAAATCTCGAAGTTATTAGAAAATAATTTGAAGAGTTTCTAGAAAAAGAGTGTAATGTTTTTTTTGCAGGAAAAGCATGAAATTATTTTAGAAAAAAAAAGCGAAAATGAATTGATTTTGCGAAGTTATTTCGCTATCAATTGCGAATTCCTGTAAAAGAGGCAGTAATTAAAAGAAGGAATTGAAAAAAATGATACCATCAAGTGAAAAATTAACAGAGATAAGATAAATTCTTTTAAAAAAATCGAAATGCTTAATATACAAAATAAAGTTGTGGTATATTCTTTGGAAAATTAGTGAGTTTTATATGCCAAATCAATAATTACAAATAGTCTTGCAGTAATAAGACTCATTATATAGATATATAATTGATGGTTAAAACTCCAAAAACGTGAAAAACGTGAGTTGGTTTTACATCATTTATTAATGAAGTCATTATAACTTTTGCTATGCTTGATAAGAACAGTTATAGTTGTCATTGTTATCAACATTAATTTAGTTATGAGAAGCATATAACGTATCTTTTTGATGTCTACATGATTTACAGAATCTATAAATGAAAGAGGCATTCAACGAAAGCAAAACTAGAAGTGAAAGATCGGAAAAAAGTATTGCTGTTGTGAATGTAATATCAGGATATGAAGTATAACCTATGATTCAGAGAGACAATTTTACTCATCTACCTATCAGACAATTTTACTCATCTACCTGTCAGACAATTTTGCTCATCTACCTGTCATCACCTGTTTTTGCTGAAATAATGGATCCACATAAGAAATTTAAAATAATTCATTTAAAAGCTAAAATAAACGAACTTCCCCATAACGGCCAATGGATTGCCGATGATATTTGAGGTGTCAATACTGGGTGGTACTAACACTTTCAGTGTTAGGTCAATATCCGCTGCGCCTGCTTCGTTTTCTGTTTTGCATGTGTATTTTCCTCCATCGCTTAGTTCCACACCACGGATCGTTAATTGCTAGAAAATGTAAAAATTTTCGAAAATTAACCATAAACATTTGAAATTATATTTTCTACTGACTGAAACATTTCAAAAAATTGAAAATTACAAATACTCTGATTAAGTTGGACAAATGCGCTTAGTCGTCTTTTTCTTTAGGACCAGAAATGAAGCTGGAAATTACTGAAATTCTTCAGTTACTATCTGAATTGATTCTTAGATAAGCATGCGAAATCTAAATAGCTTCAAATACAAATATTTTCCGGATGCATTTCAATGATTCCGTTGATACAATGCATTAGGAATGGGATATTAATCGAAGAAATCGATTTCGGAAAAAAAAGCTCATTATTGAGTTTATGCATCAGTTAATCAACTCATTAAAGCGTCTAATTTAAAAAACTTAGCACAAAATTGCTATCCTTCTGAAGAACTGATAGTGATTAAATCGGATCTTCAACGCATCCTCTTTTTCAAAAAAATTATTTTTATTTCTATATAGTCGCATTTTTGTGTTTAATTATGCATTTTTATGCAATTTCCATTTCAATAATCGTTTGGCGCAAAACTTTTATGGCATTTGCACATGCATTTATCGCAATGAAATGAGCTTTTATGTAAGCAATCATTAGCTATCAAGAAGAAGTAAACGTCAGTAGCAGAGTATGTTAAACACATGTAAACAATGGCTAGAAGTATGTGTAAAATAATAGATAAAAATTTGTATATTCTGGAGATTCCAAAGATGTCAAGATATATTATATCAATCCTATCCGGAAAACTTAGCCTTAGTCTAAGTGTAAAAGTAAATGATAACATCAATAAACTGGTTGTTGTATGTGCAAATATGCTAAAAGAAATACGAATGAATTACTTTTTTTTTTTTGCAATGAAATAATTCCCCAGTTAACCTAGATTTGACATATAACTGTTAATTTTATAAAGTAAAGTAAAATTTAAAATTTCGAAAGGGTAAATCAGTTTGAGTTGAAACTTTTGAAAAATTGAAAAATCTTTTTCTTTTTTTATATAGGAAATATGAGGACATTTAATAGAATTGTTGATTGATGGACATTATTTGATATATTTATTCACAAATAATAGAAAGATGGATGGCGAAAAGATGTATGGAATTTCCGTTCATGAAATTTGTTAATTGATAATAATTAAAGGAATATTACAATGATTCCCAGGTTAAGAAAGCATTGATTAGCGTATATTTTTTCTAAGGTGAAAAAAAATAAATTTCAGTCAGTTGTCGTCACGTCAATTGAGTAATAAAAGTAAGAAATTTATAGGAAGAAAGGGGAAAATAATTTCAGTCGTTTAAGTTACAAGCAATTAATTTTTTTCCTTTTTTTATCAATACTTTTGTATGTATTCCCAAATCTTTAGTAATTGAAGATTATTCTTCCATAGAAGATGAAAAATATCATTTTTTTTCGTTTTTTTGTTCACTTAAAAACGGTATTGCTGGACGGCGGATATGGTAATGTCCTGTTTGACCACTAAATATTGCCTCTTTTTTTAAATTTTCACTTGACAATATCCTTTGTTGTGTGAATTTTGTTACCCTTACAAAAAGTAAGACAAGAAAAAAGGATGATTTCTACTATTGCTATTTTACGTCCTCGACAACGGAAAATTTCTTTTTGCTAAAATTAAGTTTTATGGTGAGAAAATCTGTTAGTAGTAGTTAGTACTTCATCTTTCTTTGATCTTCTCTACTTTTGAGTTTAGATCATTGAGCAGAACTAGAAGGACATCAAATAGTATGTCAAATACACTAACATCGTGAGAAACAAACACATATTTTATGCTGAATTAATAAAATAACTAACCTGTCCATCTGGTGATATATGAATGTTTTCACGAAGATATAGAGGTGAATCACCACGAAACCAATGAATTTCCGGTTTTGGGTCAGCTTCAACATCACAATCCATTGTTACCGTTTTACCAAGTATTACCTCATACACAGCTTCACCACGATGATGAAATTTTGGTGGACCTGATAATGACAAAAATTTAATTCCATTCTATGCATATTTTGTCACAAATTTGTAATCCAAATTTTAGAAATTAAAAAGAAAATATTGACATTTCTCATAATTTTGATCCTATTATAGTGAATACTTTGAGTAAAAATTTTCGATGTTTGATAAGCCAGGGAATATCGGAAATGAATTTATCGTACATAAATTCACTTCCAGTAAGTTCGAAATAAGAAATGATAAAATTATATAATTCAATATAACAATTTATAAGTTCCAATGTCAAGTAGCCAATTATGGAATGGAAAAGGAATTAAAATTACCGATAATTTCAAGCTCATAATTAGTATTCAATATTCCAGCTTCATTTTCTGCGATACACGTATAACGTCCCTTATCATATTGCTAAAGATATATGAGCAATGAGTAAAAGTATACTCTACAAATAGGGAAAACACTGAATAGGATTTTTTTTACCTCTTATCTCATTAACCTTTCTAATATCCCAGCTTATTATCATATTTGTAGGCTAAAACATCCAATGTAAACTAAAAATCCGTGTTATACCTTCGATTCATGAATTATCAAATCGGTTTCTCCAAGAATTTTTGTGCTGTCAATCGTAATTGGTTTCCCATTGTATAACCATTTAACCTAAAAGAGAGTAAAATGATTTTCATGAATTAAAAATTATATTATCAGCATTATGAGTTCTGTTATTAAAGTAACCTTTGGTTTTGGATTGCCCTTTACTGGACAATGCATGATGACTCTAGTACCCTGAACAACACGTAGATTCTGATCGATTTGTTCCTCAATATGCGGCGCTATTAGAACAATCACCGTGAAACTGGCTTCTGCTTCTCCGGCAAAATTCTTTGCAACACATGAATAACTTCCAGAATCTGCTCTACAAAAAAAAAAAAGAACATGAAAGATTCTCTTCCAAATTAGCCCATAAAAACTTTTCATCTCCCTCTCTTTCTCTCCTCTCTCTCTTATTAACTTACTAAGGTAAGTTAATAAGAAGTTCCTTTATGAAAAAATTTTCATCAAACCTGCGTGATTTAAGAATCATCATTGTCTCTCCACGTGGACTCAATATGATATTCTTCATATCTTCGATTGGACGACCACCACGCATCCACCTGAAATTACAGTACCTGTGGTATTCTTTGTGGTCTTAAAATTACCGTATAGGATATTCCTTAAGTAGATAGGTAATTGAAATATCGACATGTGATATTCGCTCGCATTATTAATTAAAAAAAAAATCGCACGTGATAATTGGTTCTGGATGCCCATCGACTTTACATTCAAGACGTGCTCGATCACCATTACGAACTCGTACTTCCGCTTTCAGGTCTCGGAAACGTGGCTTGATAAAAACATCAACCTCAAAATCGGTTGATACTGTACCAGCTTCATTACGTGCTTCACACGTGTACCTAAAAAATCCTTTCCTGATTTAAAAAGTTTCAAAGAACGATATCCTGAACAGATTTTCAAACACTTCAAGTAAACTACCGAAGTATCAGGAAGGCGAATAGCAGGAAGTATAGCTCTTTGCAAATACTCAAATCTACGTAAAGGCGCATTTTGTTGAGTTAATATTTCACGAAGTGAGATAACCCGCATTTCTTAATAGCATTCTAATTTATACATATTTTCACCTGAAGTACTAAAAATGTCACCTGCCAGCATCAGAGGCTTTCGATGATTCAATCACAAAACGTGAGTCACGTGTAACCAAAGGTCGCCCATCTCGCTTCCACACAATCATCGGTTTCGGGTTTCCGGTTGCAACACATTCCAAAGTCAGTGTGGCGTTTTCCTTCACCTGCACAACACGTTCACCTTCCAGGATCGTTGGTGGAACTGGAAAAAAATTGTTGTTCATTACAAACAAAGGATTTCTACAATTATTTATGCAAATTTTCCACATCAAAATTATAATTAAAAAAAAAGGCGTACTATGAAGGAATAAGAAAGTGTTTGAAACAATCTTGACAATCACACTCTTCAGAGGAAAGGATAAACCATCTCCACAATAACTTCATCATTTACTCCAGTGATAAGATCATTTCTTGCATATCATATCAGTGCACATCACTTTTCAGGAAAATCCTAAATTGTACTATTCTAACTACTCACCAAGTACATAAAGTTGTGTTGTCATACGATGTTCGCCAGCTCGATTTCTTGCTATGCATGTATATCGTCCCGCATCACTAACTTGAGCTTCCCTAAATTTCTTCATTCTTCTCAAATTCAAAATTAGTAACAAGCTGAAGATATTCATTGCGATTAACCTAATTACAACTCTTAATTATATCTCAATTAATTTCGTTGGAAAACAAGCATTAATTTATCAAACTTAGTTGTCATTTTCGAGACACGCGTCTTCCTTATCGATGCAATACACAGAATTTTATCTATGCAAATTTGATTAACTGAATAACTAATATTTAAATTAATGCACTCTTCTTTTCTGCCTTTTCGCTTAAAATTCTCGAATTCCGAAGAAGAAACCTGAGATGAATGTAATGCAAATTACTGGATGACTGGGCTGTCGTGGCATTAAATCGCTGTCCATTTTTGAGCCATTCAACTTTTGGCACTGGGGTTCCACTCACTTCACATCGAATTGTTTGTCCTTGTCCTTGGATTACTTTCAGTTCATCGACAAATGTTGAAATTCTTGGTGGTGCTGCAATTCAGAGAATCAGTCGAATAAAATTACTTGAATTTAATAACTTTAACCTAATTTTTAAATCAAAAAGTAAATTTGAGGAAGTCTTGAAATAAATATGCAAAAACAGTTCTATTGAAGTTTACAATTACCTCGGTAATCGATAATTTTTACCTGTAACTTGTAGGAATGTGTCAGCTTCAGCTTTTCCAACTTTATTTGTTGCCGTACACGAATATCGCCCCTCTTGATTTACTTGTACTTCTTGCAGAACCAACAAGGTACCATTATCCAGGATCTAAATTTAAACAAGACCATTTCTCGAATATTTAGAAGAGTTAAATGGGGATCAATAAATCAAAAGTATCTCAGATGGAAATTTAACATAAAATGCGGATTTAAAAGCAACGTCCCAATATCACACATCAAAGCAAACATCGAGAAGAAATTCGAACAAACATTAATTTTAGCATAATCGAACGCACGAATTTATTATCAAAGGGAAATGCCGAACTTAAAAAATTAAGTTAAAGTGGAGAGGTGAATTAA
Organism: Loa loa; assembly: GCF_000183805.2. Classification (NCBI taxonomy): domain Eukaryota; kingdom Metazoa; phylum Nematoda; class Chromadorea; order Rhabditida; family Onchocercidae; genus Loa; species Loa loa. The sequence goes on along the minus strand of NW_018108182.1, from coordinate 460,113 downwards.
ATTATCCCCCTCACCGTATGAGGTGTTCACGTATAACACGTCACAGCTTTTCAATGCTATCTTCTAGTTAGCACTGAAAAGCTGTGACGTAATGTATGCGATTGTGGCATAAATAGTTACGTCAAAATTTTGAACGAATTAAAATAAATGAAATACTTGAATTTTTTCAGATGGAAAAATTGTTCGTCCATTAAAAGACCAAACAATGTTTGGCGTCGGTATGCCAGTTTTTTTACATTCAATATTTACTGTTTGGTTTAAAACTGATTCGATCGTACGGAAAGCTGATCCAGTGATTTTTGGTGGCACTGAAAGCAATTCATATAGCATATTAGCGCCATTCAGGAAATGATTCACAATCCCATATTTCTATACATCAACCAAATTTGTAATATTTTTGAGAGCTTGTTGAATTTCATTGTTGAAATATCTACGGAAATTTCGTTCTCCTCCAAAAGGAATTTGATTCTCTGTGTATGGAATTTTTCGTGACTTTATCAACTTCACTAAGAAAAGAAATATTTGAGTCGAATTTTGGTTGAACATAAATTTATAATTTAAGTAAGAAAATTGATTTCATTAGAAAATTTCTTTCATAGCAATAATAACTTCATGGGAATTCTTTATAAAATCAAATTTGAAAGTGTAAGCTATTTCACTTCTCATTGAATAAGAAACTTTCTGGGAAAAAAAAAAACACGAGAAATAACGTTGTAAGAAGTTTTCCCATGCAATTCAATATTGAAATATAAATATGTAATCGCTCTTTTAGAAATCTTATCAGAAGTGATAATATCACTGAATTTTACCGAAAAACATACGAGATTATCTACGAAATGATTTGAAGTAATTCAAAGCTCTTATTCTTGCTTTGCTAATTGTTGCTTAAGCAATTCATCGTATCTGTCAGCAACTCAAGTTGACAGGTAATTCAATTTCGAATAAATGCTTCTAGAATAATTGAAATTGCCAATTCTTTGCTGCTTAATTAAATTTACCTAAAACGACCACATTTATGTAAGCAATGGCTTCTCCAGCATCATTCCATGCTCGACAAACATATCGACCTGCATCGTAGAGTTGTCCATGCAGTATATGCAGTTTCAAGCCACTCGTTGATAGCTGCAACATATTTTAGAACTTTTCATTTCAATTAATTTTAAGCATTTTTGTGATAATTTTCAAGTGATATCAATCAAATTTATCATTTGATTTGTTATATTTCGACTCTTTTCAACTTTTAATATTTTTCACTGTATTGAACGGATAATTTGTTATGCAAAACTAGAATCTAAATGGGTTAAGCTTGTGAAATTGGAAAGAAAAAAAATCTCTTTTAATTTTAGTAATATGAACTCGTTTCAAGAACTTTTATTAGTACTGCCAAAAATCGTTCCCTCCAAAAAAAAAAAAACTGCTTTTCAAAAAAATAGTAATAAATTTTATTGGCAATAAATCAATCACGACGACGTGTTACTCATGATAGAGATTTTCGCACCACTTCCATCATCTCCTCCCAAAATCATACCCTTTCTATTTGTGGTGTCTTAAATAAAGAACCAGTTCTGGAAATTTCCTTTGAATTTCATTCATACGGTATGAAAATGGAATTATTCTTTAACAGTTAAATCTATTTTTTTACCAAACCAACTTTAGAAAGTTCAATGCAATGTGTCACCAATTAATTTTTGCTTTTCTCTTCTACTATCACCTATCAGCATTACTTGTCTAAAGTACGGTAGGATTAAATTTAGGAAATGACTGATCTTCCAATTTTATCCTCTTTTCATTTCCTGACGAAATAACTTTTAGAAATAAACAACTTCATTTGTGGGTCAATAATCCGCATTGCTCAAATATAATATGCAATATTTAAAATTTACCTGTAAATTATTCGATGTAGTAATCGGAATACCATTTTTCGTCCATTGTATTTCCACTGAAGGATCATCGATTGGACAGGTCAATGTTATTGTTTCATTTTCAGCTAATTCAACGACACGATATTGACCATCCATTTGCGGTGGTTCTAAGTAAAGGTACTAGTAGATGCAACGAGTCCCGTATTTTAGAATTGTGTCTTAAATTTCAATTTTAGATAAAATTAGCTTTCGTATTTCATCCAAACAAAGACAAAGGGATTAATAATTTCATCTAAGTTGTCAAATATCAGAGGGATGTGTTTGATTAGTCGTGGAACTTCAAAATGCTGGCCATATAAGATTTCGGATTACTTTAAATTAGTTGTAAGACTCAAAATATGGAATATTTTATGATAATGACTTTTCAGTTATAGCATGAGATTTGCAAAAATTCAAAATTTCAACAAAAAAGAAATTCACTAAGAACGGCTACGATAAGGTCTTTCTCCGCTCGACCAGGTTTATTTTCCGCCACACATGAATATCGACCAGCATCTTGATCTGCAGCTGATTCAATATGTAATTGTTGATGGTCATTCATAAATAATACATCCGATTCGTTGATTTGTTGACCATTCTGTAGAACAGTACGGTAATTGGATAGTTAGGTCAGAAAGATTACTAAACGTGAATACTATTTACCTATCCATAGATTTCTTTTTTTTCGAACTAATAGGTCATGTAACTTAATTCTACATATGAAATTAGTTTCAGTTGGCAAATTAATTTAGTACGCGCAAACAATTCGTCATTGTTCCCATAAGCCTTTCTTCTCTCCTTCATTTCCAGTCATCCGTTCGCTCCCTTCATTCAGATAGAATTTTAAAAACGGCAAACAAAGTTGAAGTTATTCTAAATCGATTATATTCAAAGCATTTTCAGGTCCTTCAAATATACCATAAGAATTGTTTTTATCTCTTATTCGCAATTAATTAATGAGACTAAACAAAAATTTATCGCATATTTTTCCAAATTCAATAATTGAATAAAGTTAATTGGAGAAAAATTATTCTCATAGTAGGTTAAAAAACAAAATTGATCAATTTTTTTAATGGATATTTAGTTAAATGTATGCTGACTATTACGCTTTCGTTTACACTTTTTGATTAATCATTAATTAGATATGAATATTAATGAACGACAAAAAGGTTTGGAAAGCCTCGATTGATTGCCATCTAGACTAAAGCTGAAGAATTACTGGGATGATTTGATATCCTCATTTTAATTACTGTCGTGGTTTCTAGATCACTTATGCATGGTATAGGTTTAAATTAAAACTGAAAGAAAGTGCTCATTTAGAAATTTTCTACCCTAATTTACAAAGCCAGATTACTGTCAACCAAACAGGATTGAAATGAAGAATACAAAGAGCAACAAACAGAAGAATTCACGACCTGTCATATTCCTTATTTTATGGTTCGTTGTAAAAAGAAGTCCAATAATTGCAAAGAATAAAATTTTCTAGTTTTTTGGATGGAATCATTTCTATCAATTGATATTTTATGAAATTTTTTCTTAAAATAATTTCACTGTCCTCAGAATCATTCATCTTTATCACTAATTAGAGCAAAATTTCATACATTTTATTTGTAATTAAGCAATAAAACACTACTGTACTTCGATTTATTATTGTCTTTTTGAAAGAATTGCTTAACCAAAATTGCCAGAAGATTAATAAAATATTTCACAAAGTTTATATCAATTTTCCCTTCCAATAATTTACAATTTATCACATTTCTTTCAGCACTCTTTTCTCGGTGATGAATGTGCCCTACCAAGAGATTCTCTGAATGAATGCTTTAAAATTTAATCGAGATTTCTTAAATTGAACGCGACAACAGGAGAGCTTGCTTGCATCCTTTCCCTCATCCATAATACTATGCTTACTTGCTACCTTTATAAATAACTAATCAAAAATATAAATATCCAGTGAAGTTAACCATGGATCAAATCCGGAATACTTGTATTGAATTCGTGCCGTAATTTCATCCTTCCAATATTCAGGCAAGCATCAAATATTTATTTGCACGCCTTCAATTCCGATAAAAGCAATTTCAATTGTGGATCTATGCGAATGATATGCGACAAGTTAAAGGCGTTGCTTTGACATATGGATAAATGTTTATCGCATATTATGCATATATGCTATAGTATTTTTGAAGTAGCTTGACTGCTTGTTGAAGATATTTTCATTCTATTCTTCTGAATTCTGAGATCAAAGATTATTTGATTTCAAGAAGAACAAAAAACCACAAAATTAGTAAAAAAATTATCTATAACCTTTAACCCATTTTATTTGTTATATGTTATACTTAAAAGGAAACGAGATACTGATCTTCTGCTAATATACAATTTTCTATTTGTTCGAAAAAAAGTTAAAATGCATTGCTATTTTTATTGATACTAAGTTGTAAACAAATTCCTTTTTAATTCGATCAGTCTTATTTCAAATAGAATTGAAAGATTTATCGAAATTTAACCAATTAAATATTATAATATCAATCATTTCTCTATTAGTTATTTCATTCAAACTTTTGTTAACTCAATCATTTATTTGTTTGCTTACCATTCCCCCTTAGGCATTAAGCGTTTCAAAATAACAATTATTCAATATATTTCACTTATTTCATGTTGAATATCAATTTGCATCAAGAATTTTTAAAAAAAAAATTTAATACTTTGCCATGAAAATTTTTGAACGAACTAAATTAATTAACTAATAAAATTTTTCTTTACTGCAACTTATTAATTAAAAACATTATAAATTTTTGGAAAAAAAAATGACTAAAACAGTCTACATCCGTCCCATATAAAGCGTATTCATGTCGTTTTCAGTAAAGTCAATTCATTTGAATGATTGACAGATTCTTCAAGTTTCCTCAAATACATTCATTTATTGAAAGATTTGAATTCATCATTTTTAAAGACATCTACGATCCGTTTAAAGACGTTAAAGGAATGATTAATATTGTCTCTTTCTTACGTGCTGTATCATAGACGTTGTCAACATAGGCGAAAAGTAGTGTGCTGTCAACAAACGCTGAGTATTGCGGAATTTATAGCATTAAGGTTTCAACAAACTTCAATGAAAAAGATATTAGCAATGAATCATTTTATGCTGAACACTTCTAAAATGATGAAGTTTGCATTATGAAAAAGGCAATGAACGAAGTAATACTATGATAAGGTAAAGAATGGAAAAATTTTAGGTGAAATAACTCTAGTAACTAGTTAGATTAGTTATTCCAATGCAACTAAACAAGTCTTGAATACAAACTTGCGGATATCCTGTGATTTTTTTCCCATCTCTTTCTATTCAATTACTTCTTTTGATACTTACTTACCTTTGTGTACGTACAGACCACCTTGCAAAGACTTACTGCTCCTTTCCGCTTTAGTTAGACATCAGCAATATTTCAATTGGGAATTTTAAAGTTATAAGTATAAATAAAAGCTTTAAGAGTTATGCAAGAATAATTCCTCCCTCTATCATATAACTGACATTGATCAAAGACTGAATATAAATGTCTGGTTGAGTTGAAATTTGCCAAATATATAAATTTCACTATTTAAACTTCCAAATCAACAAATGTTACTCATTTATGTCAACTATTTATATTTCACACTTCACTTTCCTAAACTGAACTGGCTTCTTTTTAAATATTAGTGTTTGCTTTTCTCGTCTCATAACATTAAAAACCTTTTCTAATTAAAATTCAAAGCTTATTACTTTTAAAAAATTTTTCGTGCATAATTATTTGCAACTATCTTAGTCCTCAAGAAAATGACCATGTTCATTCAATTCTTCACATGAGATGTGAAACAAAAATGCATTTATTCTTTTAAACTTTGAAATATAGAACATCCAAACGACCATCACATTGCCCTCATTTACAAGTATTTCTTCTTCAATCTTCAATTCTAACACTCGATGTCACATACAAGAAGATGAGTAATTCATCATATACCAGCGGTGTAAAGAAAGCGCAACTTGCTATCATTTATCAATTTGATAACATTCAAATTTATTAATTTCAAATATCCTCTTCTTTCTTCAGTGTAAATAGAAACTTTAATGATTGCAAAGCATTTATCACTGTTAATATATTTGTTTAAGCTATCCCAATCATGCCGCTCACAATATTCAAACATTTTGATTTACTTCCTTAAAATTTGATTAGCAAATTTGATGTTTACATTAGTTTGTTTTCTCTTCTTCCCTTTCCTCCTAAAATTGTCATTATTTATCTTCCCAATTAAACAAATTTTCTTTTTTTAAAAGTAATGCTCACGCTTATAGGATGAAAAGCATGCTGAATGGTGACAAAATACAAAATACCACGATACATAAATTACTTCTTGACAATGTGACATTTCGCGCTGTATATCTGGCGTAAATTTAGCAAACCATTACGTAAACCATTATCAATTTTAAGTAATGATATGATATCATTCGAATTTAACATCCAAAAGTAATTCGATATATCTCAGTTTTCATTTCATTCGGAAAATTCTAATTCTTCAAGTAGGGAAGAGCAATTCTCATCAGAATCCCTCACGAATATATTATCAAATCCAGCCTCCCAAAACTACTTTAGACATGAAGAGAAAGTTCTTGCACATGTAATTCAGTTTGTCTCTCTTCAAATACCTCAACTTTCTCGCCTTTTTATGTCATAAAAGATAATTTAGGAAGAAAATAAAAAAAGCACATATTCCTTCTTTACTTATTTATCATTTCTATTTAAATGCTTTCATAAAGTTCTTCGTCTCTTTACTAGAATTTGGCAGAATTAATGTGTAGGAAATTTCATTTTCACTTAAAAATAATTCCAATTCCAATCTTTCAACTTTATCTAAATTAAAAAAAAAAAACTTGAGTATTGAAGGGGAGAAAGAATTATCACATAAATACTTAATTATTTATTTACAATTGGAAATTGTTTTCAAAATCCAACTTAAAAAGTAATCGCATTTTGATAAATAGAAGAAATTTCATGTAGTTCTACAAGTTGAACTTTGAACTGTCTATTATTTTAGTCTTCTTCTGATTCAATTTGTGCAATTTGATTCGATTTCACTCTTCTCAAGAGTTTATCAATAGAAAGATGTCTGCTTTGATAGAAAGATAGTTATTGCCACTTAACAGTTGATAGTTTAATATGATGGAAAAATTGAATTCCATTTCATTCCAACTAATATCAATGGTCATTACGTCATGACATACATGATATACGTACGTAAGTGCGTAATTCACTCGCAATCACTTGCAAGCTAAACAAGTGATGCTCTGCATTATTAGGCATTTGGAGGATGATCGTATGAAGAGAAGGCGTTGCTGGGTGACAGCAACAACATTCAGATGGGTTCCGATAGCGCTCGTCAACGATGAGCTTTTTATTGCTCGACCTAGCCATCACAACTTCATACAGGTGTTTCCGATGCATTTCATCCAACCCTCTCGCATCACTTTTTCGCTAAGATCCTATTTATCAACAAGAATGTCTGCTACAATCTCTTAATCTCTCCTTTTAACCTTCAACAATCACTTTTCATTACTTCAACGGCATTGTGGTAAATTTTAAATTTGCAAAAAAGAGAAAAGTTTTTTGTTTTTTTATTACTTTCAAGCTAATAATGAAACTTTCCGTTTCACATTCTCAAATATTTTTGGTGAAAGAACGAGATTTTTTCCGGGAAAAATCTGAAACTTTATTCGCAAAATCTGTCCATTTATCTTCTCTGTTTCGGGAAATTATACCAAATGCGAGATATAAATGATATAAAAGAAAGAAAGAGAGAGAGAGAAAAAAGAGAAGAGGGAAGCCAATTTAATTATAATTAATAAAACTTCAATCGACTTTTTTCTTTTTAGTATGCTAAGATTTCATTCATTTGTTTAAATATTATATTTTATATGTGAGCCAAACTTCTAACAAATTTCCATTTCCATTTCCGCTCAATGCTTGTCCATTGTCGCAAATGAAAAAGAAAAAAAAAGAGAAAGGGAAATTCGCTTCTTACAAATGTATGCTTAATTGTATGAGTCATGTAATAGAACATGGCATTTCAATCTGATGGATGGTTGAAAAGCTGCGATACTTGGCCAAGTAATGATGCGGTATTTGTATTATGAATAAGTTAAGAGATAAACTGAAAAATAAGCAATAACCCAACGCTTATGACTTACTGATACAGATTTTATCGAATAACACCAACGAAATTATGATATAATTTTCATAAAAAGGAACAAGTAAATTTGGGAAAAAATTGTGACGAATTTTTTTTTTTCAAACTGTTATAAAATTTCATCATCTTATTTGTCACTCTTTTCATTTCTCACCAATCGATTAAATTTTTAATTTTTTAAAAGTAAAAACAACCGAACCTTAAAGAAAGTTTATTAAAACTCATTCGAGAAAGCCTATGCTATAGACGACATCCTTCTTAAAAATGAATGTGAAAAAAAAAAAAAAACAAAAACTGCCCATTCTTAATTTTGCATTTTGAATAATGGATGACACCAAATAATAGATGACACTACTTCGATTATGGAGAGAAGGAAAAGAGCGAAACAATTTCGTGATGTATTTCCAACAAGTCACACTTGCTGTCATAACTATCGAGTAGATTAGCAACAATTCAGAAAAGTACATGACATTTACTCATTTACTATTCGAAACTTTCTGGAAAACCTCATTTAGACAAATCATCTAGTAAATACTGTTAGATAATAAGTCTGGCTTGATATTTTTGTGCTAGAAAAATGACAGTGAATGATTGGAATTAGACGAAATTAATGAGAACATTCATTTATAGTTTGCTTAAAAATTTGAAGGGTTTTAAATAAGTTTAGAAATAGCACTTTAAAGTGCCCCATATAAGTTGTTAAAAATTGGACGTTTTTTTTCTCCACTATTTCATATGATTTCAGATATAGTTTTGGGATATTTATTCTCTGTTCCATATGCTTTATGAATTTAGTCATACGATGTGCAATGAGCCATAATAAAACTACCCTGTGAAGCCTAGGCTCCATTTACTTGAAGAAGCAAGCTATGCTTCATAGTTTTTCTCGTACCAGTAGTCTTGCATAGAGTGCAAACGTGTCCACTACGCATTTGCTGATAATTTCCGTTTTATTCTGGACTATTTTAGTTATTCAAAGTTCACGTTTTCATTTAAAGTAGAGAGAATTATTTCAGATTTTGAATTATTAAATTATTAACTCCATGGCAAAGTTTGTAAAAGAGTTTATGCATGAGTCGATATCATTTCTATTTTAAATTTGATAAAAGCAATAAATTCCTTAACTGATAAAAATTTTTGCAATCTTCTATAAGTTAATCAAAGCTGTTGACAGTATGAAGTAATGAAAATGACTCCAACAGTATTTAACTAAGTTATTAATTTAGATATGAGATGGAACCATTTATTAAACTGCAAACATACAGTAATCATTCTGACCACATCATTTTATGAATCATTTCATTCTTCAACCACATTTTTTCTGATAGTTGTTAAGGTTAAAGTTCACTTTGGTGTGTGTTTTTTTTTTTAAATTTCCTATTCATTATTCATATCGAAAAACTTCATATTTTATGGAAAACTAACATTCATCAGGATTGGCATTCTGCCAATTAAAAGCTAATAGTTCGAAATTGTTAAATTGATGAATCCCAAAGGAGAATTGGCTAAGCTTTACAACGCTGCTTCTTTCCTAATGAGGCACTTGAAAATAGAAATTCATCGAGTAGGATAGGACAAGTGCGCAATGCAAGCAAGGTATACTCACGAATTCATCATCCACTCTCACCTTCAGAGGCATTGTTAAAGTTTACTGATAGAGAAGTTTCTCACAAATTTCCCTCTCGTCCTCTATCACCATTATCATTATCACTACCTAATCAATCCCTCCATATTTTTGTCCCTATTTTGTGTATTTGCTTTGAGAAATAAACAATCTTATCTTCATTTTATCCATCTAAGAAAAAAAAATCCCGAATAGCCATATCTGACCAAAAAAATTGCTATAGCAACGTTTCCCTTCATACTGCAGAGCTTATGCATGTAGGCTCATTTTCGTGGCCCATCTCACATGAAGATTTATGGGTTCCATCTGGAAATAGCACCGAAAGATGGACTGACTGACTGATCGAGTGGTGTGCGGGGGACGGAGAAAAGGAGTTAAGCAAGGCTGATTAAGAGTGGAGAGGAAGGAAAGATGCATAGAGGCTAAAGGATAAAGCTTAGAAGAGGCGTGGAAACACTCGAAACCAACTTTAATAGCAGACAAATTTTCAAATTCTCAATGCTCGTTTTTTTTTCCTTCACTATCGGCTCATTTTCCGTAAGAGTTCAGTTGCCGGCTGTTTTTTTTTTTTTTTTTTGCTATGAATGTCAATGGTCGAACTCTCTTGACATTTCATAAACAAGAGCGCGATCGACCAATGAACCATTCATCGGGAAAATTGTCGGTAATTATCAATTTAACTTAAATTAAGCTCAATGATATACTTCAAGTATAATCCTAACTTAAATTTAGGGAAAAACTTATG
>NW_018108182.1:429800-449376 GCF_000183805.2 Loa loa | reverse complement strand
GTCTATGAATGTCAATGGTCGAACTCTCTTGACATTTCATAAACAAGAGCGCGATCGACCAATGAACCATTCATCGGGAAAATTGTCGGTAATTATCAATTTAACTTAAATTAAGCTCAATGATATACTTCAAGTATAATCCTAACTTAAATTTAGGGAAAAACTTATGAAGTATCCTCATAGAAATATTGATCAGCTTATACATTTAAACTATTCCAAATGAGCATTTCAGGAGATATCGATTTTTTCGATTTGTATTCAAACTTTTCTACAATAGCACATAATATATTTTATCACTCACTACATTAATTAACCTCACATAGATTCCTCGTTTAAGCTAAAATCAACATTACCATGGTATTAGTTAAGGCTATAACACAAAATGATATATTCCTCTTGAATTTGTGAGAAATAACTCATCATTCAATTTTATCTAGCTAAGTTCAAATTTAATTCAAATACTTGAATCCTATAAAATATCCAAGATAATATATAAATTGCGCAGATGACATGCTGCATAGATGAATACCTTCCCTTATATCATTCCTATCATACTTTATGCATATTTTCCCTCAGTACATTTGAATCATCATCAACTATCATTCGGGTTTCTTCATCAAAATTAATGCTTTAATAATTACTTGATAGAGAAAAAAAATCATTATCATAATCATTTTTCATTAAAAAAAAGAAAAATTAAACAAGAAAATTCAGGATCTTATCATTACAAGCATCCCTATTAAATTAAATCGCGACATTCATTTAGTCAAAATTCTAATCATTGTTATCAATCACGATTAATCATGGTTTCAATGATAAATACCTGATCATCTCATTTCCATCATTTATTCGTGTTATTTTATGTGAAAAATTTCGAAATATCATGTAATTTTCATAAAAAGAGGACAAAAAGTTGTCTAATATCTTGTTTTAATAAAAATAAAAGACCGTTCAAGAATATCTAATGAGTTGCAGGAAATTTTTTAATTTATTTTAATAGGTCACTCATAAACAAGTAAACCAGTATAAATAAGTCACTGATGTCATTCATTGAGAAAGTGAATGAAATGAATGATAAGTAAACAAACTTCATAATTAATAATTTTTCAAAATATATTTTGGATAGATGTTGAATTCTTTCCGTACAAATCAATAATTTAATTTATATGCATTGGTCCTATACTTTATCCTTATCATCATCATTCACTAAGGAAATCTTAATGAACGGCAAAGTAATACCTTGCAGCCTAGCATTCATTCTCATTGTCTTTATTAAAGTTCAACGTCGATAATTTACGGTAATGTATGTTAATGGATTGGGAGAATACCTGGAGACAGCTGCACGGATGGATGGAAGAGTGGAAATGAATGAGGAAGTAGCACCTGCTAAAAGTTTTCTACTAGTCTTTCACATTTACTAATCACTCAAATGCCACCATCAATTCATTTCATTTTCATAATCTCTCTTTACCACTTCTAATTTGTCAAGAACATTGTTCCATTTAACTGTAGTCTCTTTCTTAATAAGTCAAAAAAAAAAAATTGTGGTAAGCTATAATAAAGTGCCAGAAATTCAACCACTCGCATAACTCAAATTTCATTTGTTCCAAATTCTTGGCTCAATTAAAATTAAATTAGCATGAAGGGAGGATTGATAGAACCATAGATGTCCAATTGAAGGTACATCATTAAGAATTGGATCAAATTTAATTTCGATTTAATTTCTTCCATTCTTTTTTAACTTTGTCCTTCCAATATGTTTGTTTTGTTTGGATTAAAATATATTGCTTATTGCTTATGATGAGAAATAAAATGAGCAAATTAAATTGGAATTGTTCCACTTGTTTATCTTCTGCTAAATGAAACCGCTGTTCTCAATTTTATTTCCAATGCCACTCATCAATTTATCCCAGCTATTTTTCCCTTTCTGTTGCTTTAGTTTCAAATGACACATTCTATGATTGTCTCAAATTTCAGAAAGCTAATTTTCATATTTTAAAATAATGCTTCATTCATTTTTTTTCCTTCTAACTCACTGAAAAATTTCGAGATGTCCATTAAATACTAAATTGGAAATTTATTTAAATGTATAGGCTGTGAAAACATCGGTTTTTTTTTTTTGTCGTAAATGATGATTAAAAAATAATCAGTTAAAGGGTAGCAAATCAGCTTATCCTTTCAACATTGATACTATTCAAACTATGCCAAATACAATTAATTAATTCTTTCATTTTGATATTAATATTTAGTTGATTTCTTATTTTCGGTTTGATAAATTCAAGAAAGTGATTGCTATGGCGGAAAGAATCAATTATTGCTTTAAAAATTGCGCTTTTTTTTTTCAGGCGAAATAGAAACTATCGAATATTCCAATTATTCCTTTGGATTAATTTAAATGATCTAACAGCTCAAACTTGAATATTTTATAATTGTGAGTAACAACGAAGAATCTGGAAGTGAAATGAGGTAAAAAAAATGCATCAATGTAGTAACATCTGATGCTTCTTAGCTACTGTATATCCTCGCGATTTATTCTTATGATCGTTATCCTGCTATCCGCAGTACATCATCATCATCATCATAACTGGTCTACAAATGCTTCACATCCGCCATCTTCATGCACCGTTGAAAATGCTATTTGTTCTGCTAGCGATGCACGTATTTGCCGAAATTCAAGGTCAATTACAATCATTGAAAAATTTAATTCTCAATAATAGGTTCAAAACTTTGGGTTTTTGTTTTTTTTAAATCCTCAAAAAAAGACTGGAACTTATATTTTCTCATTAAAAACATATTCAGAAATTCTTTTAGAATGAAAATTTTAAAAAAAGTGCGAAAAAACGTCACATATAAGTTTAAGAAGATATATGTCAATCCTGATTATTTTTTTTTTTAAAGAAGCTTAGAAATTGGGTATAAAATGAAGATTGAAATCTCATTTAGAAGATGAATTCTGGAAATGAAATTTAGAGGATGAATGCAATCCTCGAAATCTATTGAATTCCAAAAATTGCTTAAAGCTAAATATATAAGAGATATGAGACATAGGTATGCCTTAGGAAGTTATTATTAGTTTGACGCAATCAAATTTGCTTGATCATTTATTTTGATTGGTACATTTGTCTTTTATCGCCTAAGGAATGCTTGAAATTCAAGTAGCAGTGATTTGCTTTGCATCATCATGCAAACATCATTTTCAATTTAAAAAAAAGATTTGGTTCTTTTTTTTTCGTCTGAAACAAAATAAGATCTTTGAGCTCATAAAATTCAGATAAAATTAACTTAGCTGTGAGAAAGTTTTAGTAACAAATAAAAAAGTGATAAAACTAAAACTTTCTCACAATTAAGTCAATTCGAATTGAACTTCCAACAACTATGCTGCTTTTTACTTGTCTCTTTTTTTACTTTCTGCTTTTCCTTTAGCTCTTTGAGGATTGTTTTCAATTGCATTTGCTATTATATTTATTTGTTTTCTACATTTCTTTTCCAGAGATTCCTTTGATTCATTAATAGTAAAACAAAATGAATGAATGAATTTTGTCGTTAAGTCTATAGAAAGAAATAAATTTTACATTTGGGTTTCCTCATTTAAAATTAGCCATTAAAATGAAAAGGAAAAAAATTCTTTATTTCCAAAAAATGAGGAAGCAAGAAGAAAAAAAGGAGTGCCGCTGTCATATTCCGGGAGAAATACTTCATTTTTATTGTCCGTTGAGCAAATTCCCCGATAAGAATTCCTCGTTTTATAATTAAATTTCAAAAATAAATATCATTTAGAATGTGAAATGAGCTGAATTTTTCATTCACTGAAAAATTTGTCTGGAGAATCAAGAAAAAGACGGAAAATTTAAGTTACGGAATGAAATCCTAGAAGATAACGTTATTCTTATCCTATTGGGAATATCCAAAATGACAAAGAATGAGTGGATCGGATCGTGGTATTGATATTCCAAAATGAGCCCATTAATGGTCAATATTTTAGATGTCAACTGCTCCATTTTCATCCTATATATCAGTCAAATTTGTCTATTTTTGTCATACTTTCTCTTTCAGATCATTTAACAAAAGTTTAACAGCAAGAAGATGAAAAGATTGAAAGCATAATTCTCTCCTTATTCCATTGGGTCTGTTTATCATTAGAAGCAAGAAAAAAAAAGTAAGGATGAGAGAAGAAAGAAAAATGATGTTGTAGTTCCTAGTTTGGTACAAGGGACATCCATTCTGTATGCGACAATAACTCAGCAATGATGTCGCATAAATGAAACAACTTTAAATGTTTTTGAAATAGAGGAACGAGGTGGATGTAACCAAAAAAAAAACAACAGGATTTGATCTTACTCCAAATTAGTTAGACTAAAATACATTGATATCCTTTTTTAAGTCCATTTAAACGATTTAAGCATATGATTTATACATACAAGTAAAGTAAAGTAAAGTAAAACAAACAGAGCTAATTTAGAGGAAGTTGGTGTAATTTAAATAAAGTTTAAATTTTAGCTGTGTATCGGTGTGCTCAACACGTGGTATGAAAGAATGCGAATGTGACTTGGAAGAGGACAATTACTGCTATCTGTGCTGTGGCAATTCGAATTCCCGGTGCATGCCCGCACATCAGTATAATATCCTGAGGTATTCTATTTCACTATTTCTTTTCTTTTCAAACTTCTTTAATAGCATAGCTTCATAGTAAATCTTGAGTTATCAAAATAACTTGTCAATTATTAAGCACTTAGCAGTTAATTTCCAATTCAGAATTGTATCATAGGTCTACAAATTTAAATTTGTAAACTTCACTTTTCAATATATATATAATGTTTTCTTAATAATAAATTAGAAAGTGTACGGTAATTAGTTCAGGATATTTTCTAGACCATCTCGATAAGATCCCATCATCATATTCTATTTATAGAATTCATACATTCCTTACAGATAATCATCTAAAGTTCATTAATTCTCATTGAAGGACCGCTTCATTTACATGGGAAAATTTTTGCCGATTTTTTCAAAAAATGTGTCGTAAAAAATGAAAGAAGAAAGTGCATGAAGAAAAAACAATGTATGATTAATATGAATTAGCAAATTATGTTAACTGAAGCTGATATATTCCAAAAAGTGTCTACTATTTTATCATCAGAGAAAATTTCAAATCTTTTTGTCAAAATAAAAAAAATTAATTTCTCAATTTTATCTATGATAAGCAAATTGAGCCATACAAGAAAGATTGATTAATTGAAATGTCACAATTAAAACTTGAATTTCAATCAATTTCGCAAATATCGCTATAAGACACAACAATCATTTGTATATTTGATACTTAAATGCATCTCTATATGTGTAATCAAATTTATTTCCCATACATTTTTCGAAAAGCAAAACAGAATTTGAGTGTTGTGACCAAAAATGATTCATTCAATTATTTACCTCTTTACAGTCATTCTTTTTTTTTTTTGTAAATAAAATTTAAGGAGAAAACATTTTTTTTTCCTAGTTGTCCTTCCAGTGAAGCATTCATCCAAAACTGATTTCCCCACCACCTGCTGATTTATCACCAAAAAAGAAAAAGAAAAGAAAAGAAAAAGACGAACACAACAAAAAGTGCATTTCCTTGTTGAAATGGTAATAGAAGAAAGACTTATTTAGATATGCTCAAAATTTTCAAAAATAACACAAAATCTGAGGGGTTAAAGAAAAGATTCTGATAATGTATACTTAATTTCGAATTAAAGTTTTAGGAAAAATTTAGATACTAAAAAATGCGTTTCTATTTGAATTCAATCTTTTCCTTCTCTTTTTGAATGACAAAAAAATTGAAATTAAATTTTGCAGAGATAACGGAGAAAGATGGGAACGTGAAGCTTGCGCACTTTGTCGTCAAAATGGAGCAGAATTGGAAGGTCTGGCATGTGATGACACGGATCCAGCACGATTGTGCCTTCAAGGCAAATGCTCAAATAGTATATGCCATGATAAAAAACCTGGGCAATATTGCGATCGAAAGTTAGCCTTATCATTCAATCTTATCTGATATATTATTGAACTATCGTTCATCCATATTTATCAAAAAATAATTTTATAAATGTGTAGACTGAGGAAATGTAAATTCAATGGATAAGTATGCAAATTTCCAAAATATAAATTTAAGTGTCACTTTTCTTTTTGAAATTAGCACAAGTGTCAATTTAGCGTCAGGAAAATCTGATGAAGTAAAAGTTCAATGAGAGATGGGAATTTAGCCTTTTGCAATACTATATTGAACGATATTTATGATGGTATTGTTCATTAATCCTTCGAAGACCCCAATTTCAATCTTAAGTGATATTGATTTTCTCATTAAGCAAACCCAGGCATGAAGCTTGTTGAATGTTCAGGATGGAAAAAATATGTGTGGATGATATTTGTGAAAATCCATGTGCTCGCATCAGTCCTCATTTGATGGTTTGTGATTGTCCTTTGATTGATCCTGATACGGGATTCGCCTCTGATGATCGTTGTCAACTTTGTTGCTACGATTTTAATGTGGTAGGTATACAGTTATTCAATGTCATTTATAATTTTGACGGAATATCATTTTCCAATAATTTTTTTTAGAAAAAAAAAGAAAAACAAGAATTTTTAGCTGATTTAAAATTATGAAACGAGAAAAAAGTGAAAGGAAATTTTAAAAACTTACAGTTATTTTGTCAACTTTATGTCAAATCTTAAATTCAATCCAAAATTTATGAAATAAAACAAAAATAATTTATTTTGTTCAAACAACTCATTTTTTCGATTATTTAATACTGAGAAATAGCCTATAGAGCATATGACATTTATATTTCAATTTTCATTATGTAAACAAATATGCATTGAAAGCTTCACGGGAATGGAAAGCCTAATAAATGCACTTTTTTAACAATTACTAGAGGGATGAAACAGTTACTCACTTGCTAAAATTACATTAAATGTGCAAATATTCGCTTCATCTAAAGTAATAATATTTCAAGTGATATTATTTATTACCTTAACTCATGATAATGAAACAAAATGATTTCGGTCAAAGCGGATTCACTACTGCATTATATTAAGTCAAACACTCAAATTCCTCGAGTACTACAAAATTCGGGAAAAATCTTACACATAATTTAAATAAATGAATAATTCGAAAAAACCAACGATAAGATTTTTTGATGAAGAAATGCTACAATTAATTCTTGTACTAACTACAATTCGTCCAATCTGCTGTAAGAAGCTAATCTAAATTGCAAAGTATAAGTAAAATTATTCAAAGTTAACTTTACTGCAGAAGATATAAAGATGTCTAAGCAAATTGATTTCGAAAAGAAAATAAAATACAAAATGAAATTTTGGATGAAAAATTTAAACTCAAATGATATTTATTGCAGAAACCTGCATCAAGACGCTGTCAAAATGCATATCGTCGATTTAATTTAGCATCAACCCATAATAGGCCTATTTGGCGTGTAGGTCTGGACTGTGCTGGTGGCAAAAAATGTAATCGCTACGGTGTTTGTCGTGGTCTTTCATTGCAACCAACACTTTATTTAACACTATTCTCACTGCTATTTTCCATTTGCTGCCTTATGTTGTGATGTTGCCGGTGGTAAAGATAATTATAATGATTATGAGGACGACGATTATAATGAATATGGTTATGATGATGATGATGATGAAGGTGATATGATGATGATGATGATGGTGATGGTGATTATGATATGAATGACCATTTTATTGTGCAATGATTTTAAAACTTTAACTTAAAATTTAATGTTTCATTTTTAGCATTTTTTTTAGCACACTTTTTCTGTCAGTTAGCAATGATTTCCTCATAACTAATTCCCATGAGGCAGATTAAGCTATAAAAACAGTCAAGATCCCAAGGAGGAAGGAAGATGTAAAAGAAATGGATGCTATCAACATATGTCAACTGTCAAACTGTAGCAAATCATAGAGCCTTCCCTCAACTTCTCATCTAGGGTTTGAATTCTCATCTAGGGTTTGAATATCTTTAGCAAAATCTAAATTTCTTTCCAAGCAACAATTTTATTGAAGGTCACTCAAATCAAAAAAAAGCTTCAAATCCCATGAGAATTTGTAAGGACAAATATTTTGAAGGCTAACCTTTGTCCAGATGATTACTGGTTTTGGTGTACCAGTTACTGAACAGTCCAGCAGTAATGGCCTTCCAACAGTGATTGATGGATTTAAATTGGTCATATCCAAAAAGCGAGGTGGCTCTGAAATAAATAGAAACTTGAAAAAAAATCCTTTTTTCTCGCAAATTCTAGAAAACTTTATATAAATTTACAGTATAAATGCTTATATCTCTCAGTTTTCAACAATAAATTATGCGAAAAAAAAAAAATTCAATTCATTCACGCAACATGTTAAATTCATCAGTTTTCCTCCTCTGCCTTCAATCCTATCATAATTCGAAAATTAAATACTCTCTAAATCATCAATTCATTCGCTTATGTTAATTATTCACAATGACTTTTCATATATGCTTCATTACAATGAAAGTTTTTATGCTAGTAGGTTACTATTGCAGTTTTATTTATAGCTTACAATTAGCTAAATAACTAATGTTACGTTTTCAATAAATTAAGTATCCCAGTAATTCGGTTTTGTAATTATACAGTACCCAGTGATGGTGTGTTCAAACCAAATGAAGAATTATGAAATGAAATCGAGTATTAAATTTGATTATACCATGTACAATAAGCTCGTATGTTTTTCTTGCTTCTCCTGCTTCATTTTGTACTACACAAACATAGCTACCCGAGTCGCTCAAACGTGCATTTCGAATTTCAATTCGTCGATCGTCCACCTAACAAAACGGATATATCAAATGTAAATTAAATGAAAGAAACTGAACATTAAGCCTAAATTTCAAAATGAATCTTTAAGCTTGAATTTTAAGCTGAATTTTATACTTTAAGTTTTATTAATCAGAATCATGTAGGGTATGAATAAGAAATTAATTAATGACTTTAAGGAGCAAACTTTAGGCAATAATGCTTTCTAATATCCTTTACATTATTGATGTGATAGAATGTTTGACGACAAATACAAGTAAGAAGGAAAATATTTTGTTAGTTATAAGCAAACAATAAGTGGAATGCTTGGATCAAATATAATTTTTATTTCCGAACTTGAATATGTGTTCAGTATTGCAAAAAATTCCAATTCTAGTTTTCCTGGACTCGAAAAGATTCTCAGTCTTATATCAAATTTATGAAAACATGCCAAAATATTTGGACTAATTTGTCCATTTTCCACTTCTCGTCCATCAATAATCCATTTTGTTACCAATTTTCCAGTACCACTAAGTACTTTGCAAGTTAGAATGACGAATTCGCCTACCACCACCTCCATTTCCTGGATATCACGATCAAGGACCGGTGGAGCTAAATAAGATCGAATAGTGAAGTTGAAACGACCAAAAATAAATCTCTTTAAAAAAATAATTGTGCTATTTTAATCATACTAACAAAAAACTCATTCTTCGGTCTAAATTAAATAGAATGAAATAAAATCATTAGCTTTATAACACTTCAAAATCATTTCTCATAGTATTTCAATACAGTCAATTTCGAAATTTGATAATAATAATAATGATTCAATTTGAACTAAATTCAGGCTTCGATGACACTTCAGAAAGGAGTACCAGTAAGTTTGATGATAAAATCACGAGTTGCTTGACCAACTTTATTTGTTGCTGTACAAGTATAACGTCCATCTAAACCTTCACGTGCAGCGTTTATCCATATCGTCTGATTATTATTAAGAAATGCTAAATCGTAATCCGGTTGAATCAAACGATTATTTCTGGTCCATATGATCTAAAAGGATTAAGCAAATGTCTTGGGAACAAAGGATAAGAAGAAATAAGATTCAAAACAGTTTGAATGGTTCAAAGTATTATGAAAACAAATTTTAATCGGAAATAGTCAATAATAACAAGCCTTAGGCTCTTTGGTATCTTGGCCTTGTGAAATAAAAGACCTAACAGAGCAATCATTATTGAAGAAGTATGATTCATACAAGTCGGATTAATTACAAATACAAGTTTACAAGATTAATGAAATTAAAAAAAGTAATAAAGTCAGAACCAATGGAACTGAAAATTCTAAATTTTGGAAACAACAAACCTGTGCATCAGGAAGAGCCTGAACTATACATTCCAAAGTAAAGCCAGTCCCGGGAATTATTGTTTGCAACGGCGGTGAGGAGGAGGTTTCGCTGATGATTGGTGGGACTGAAATTTCAAAATTCAAGTGGAATTCAATAAATACTATCAAAAATTTGCATGAAATATAAAATCATAAAATTTATCATAGATTATCACGTCATTTTACAACACGCTTATGTTTTTTTCACTTTATTGCCATGACTTCAAGGATTTAAAATTCACTGAAAACTTACCCAAAACATGCAAATCATATATTTTCTTAGCTTCACCCGCAGTATTCTGCGCAATACAAACGTATCGAGCAGTATCTAAGATCTGTGCTGACAAGATATGCAAAATTCGACCGCGAGAGGAAGCCTTAAAATGGTTTTTTGAGAATTTCCTCGTTAATTTCGAAACTTTCTCGAAACAAGACAAATATCAGATTAAAAGTAGCAGCAAATAAATCAACCTGAAGATAGCTGGTTGCAGGATGTGACTCTCCCACAAATTCCATAGTTTTCCCGTCACGTAACCATTCGATATCAATTGGTTCAGTGCCCGAAACATCACAAAACAAATCTTTTGCTTCATTGACAAACACCTCGACTAATTCCTGCTTATCACCACCTATTACTGGACTTCCTAAATATAATTCTATCTTAAAATTGTATTTTTGATAAGCAGTAACACTCATCGAATTTAAGTTAAATATGTGGTACTTTTAAATTGATTTTATATTATTACCAGTTTTAACTAAATCAGACATGTATATGTAGTATCAACTTACTGATGACTTGAAGATAGGTTTCCAAATCGGCTAAACCAATATCGTTTGTTGCTATACATGTATACCTGAAATATTCCTGTAAATTAAAAAGTAAAGGAGAAACTGCCAACTAAATGGAAAATTGGTAATTATATCGGTCCGTTTACTTTTCATCCCGTTTAGCTTATTGCACAAAATTTTTTCCGTCCATTTTTCTATTTTTCTTTCCCTAAAACAATGAAAGTTGTTATAACTGCATAATAAGCATTTATATTAATATTCACATACGTAAAAGACGTGTTTTCATTTATTTAAAAACAAGTAATTAAATGAGTTTTGGAGAGATGAGTAATTAACAATTATACCTTGCATCATCGGTCGCAGAAGTATCGCTTATTTCAAGTTGTCGTCCACCATTCAGAACAGCATGACGACTACCGGTTCCCAATGGTTGTCCATTTTTAAGCCATGCAATGGTTGGTTCAGGACTACCGAATACTGGACAATTAATAATCGCGGTTCGACCTTCGTTCACCTGCATGCGATGCAGAATATTCGGTCCCTCGATCGTTGGTGCTTCTAAATTTGAAATATTTTTTCAGGTACTAAAGCATTTGAGCGATTGTTTCGCTTCGAGAATATCAAATTAGCAATATCATTTTATAGATGTAAAAAAATTGGGAAATGATACGTAAAATACGTCGGTACTATATTTAAGTACGACTATCGAAATACTATGCTTATTATCGATTTTTTACATTTCAAAACGATCGTATACCTAATAATTTTACGACGAAATCGTGTTTTTCTTCACCAGCTGGATTTCGTGCGATACAAGTATAACGATCAACATCATTCTAAAAGGAATGTCATTTTCTGAGCTAAACATTAAATAGAATGTTACCTAGATATGGATCAGAATTTTGAAAAATAAACATGGATTAGAAATTTTGAGAAATTCTGTTAACTAAATATGGACCAGAAATTTTTTCGATCAGAATTTTGAAACTTCTTGCTAAGAAAATGCACCTGTGTACCTGGAATTACCGGGAATTTTCTATCAGTTAGCTGTGGCGAAGATTCATCATTACTTAACATTTAACGGAAACGGAATTTTTAATTTGATTCTTAATTCTTGTCCTTAGACAAATCTCAGAACATTTACTTATTCATTTAAAGGTGTTACTGTATTTTCTTATTCCAGATTTACCATATATAACGCATTTTCTACAAATGAACAACAAACTTTTTTCAAATTCAAAAAGTGTAATTTCATTCCGTTAGCAGATAAGTAAACGTCAGAATCATGATAAAACGGCCTGCCAGCTTTTAACCATGTTACTGTAGGCGTTGGTCGACCGTATGCTGGACAATTAATTGTCAGAGCGCTTTGTGATTTACCGCCAATTTCTGCAGGTATCCTTTCACGTTCTATTTTTGGTGGCGCTATAATAAAATTTTATTGGTTCATTTCTTAGCATCACGTTAAAAGAAATTGTAAAATTTTCGGAAGTCAAAGGTTAGCATGCTTTTTGAATGAGAAAGTTAACATTTAACTGAAGGATTCTTACAAACTAAAACTGATTTAACTGATTCTTACAAACTAAAACTGATTTAACTGATTCTTACAAACTAAAACTGAAATTCGAAAGATATTCCTGAATCAGGACGTTACTTTCTGATGCATATGTGGCCATCTGATTTCTTATGAACTATTTATGTGTTATATTCAAAAAGTAGAAACTTACTCATGACGTATAAGAGAATGTCTTGTTCTACCATTCCGGCCTTATTTTTTGCTTCACATGTATAACGACCGGAATTTACTACCTGCAATGTTGTAGGCAGATCATTTGATAGCTACATCAAACATGAATAACTTATACATTCTTATTTCCTCTCTCTTATAGTTTTACCCGTTACCTGGGTAAAAAAACCCCAAAATTCTAAAAACATATTATTTAGAGTACAATATGGCCCAATGCCTGAAATGATGCAAATGATCATAGAACAAAGCAACTTACTTCTACGCGTTCGATTCTCAGGTCATTACCTTGCAGATATCCTGTATCTATTCTTTTCGTAATATTGAATTGCGTAAGAAGTTCACCATCCTTAAACCATTCCACTACTGGTTCCGGTTTACCAGTTACCGGACAACCTAATGTAACTGCACTGTTCTCGATTACTGTTCTGCGATGTATATATAATGTGAAACACAAATTTTGAATTCAGTGAATATTTTCAATTTTTGTTCATATCTAGTTCATCATGAGAGAATAAGTCATATCAATTTCAGGTCAATTACGAAAACTCTGTCGACACAAGACAATATGATAAAAACTTTGCATATTCAAAATTACTAAAGTTTTTTCAATGGATTTTTCCTTTAAAAAGATCATATTGGAGATTATACCTGTTCTTGTCCTTATCTAGAATTAGTATTTCCGGTGGAAGTAGAACATTTAGCTTGTAGTCAACTCTTGATTCACCAGCATCATTCCTGACATGACAACTGTAGCTTCCCTCATCACGTAGGTCAGCTCTTAATAATGAAAGCATAGGGTTTCACAAGAATAAGGTATCATACATATCACTGAAAGCAACGTATATTCAAAGAATAAGATAAGGCAAATCACTCAAGGATCGATGGATTCCCGGTGAAAAACCATAAGCCTTCAGAAGATCGAATTTGTAAAATGCCTCTTAGAAGAAGAGGAAGAAATCCGTCAATATTATTCGCTCAATTTATTAAACTGATAAATGTCCACTAATGACTGCTCATTAATCAAATTGTAGCACTTTAATTGCTGCTTTGAAAGTGTTGAAAATTACCGATTAATATGAAGTTTACGACTCAGCTGGGACATTGCATATTTCCATCCATCAATTTTTATTGGCTGGTAATCTTTTAACCTGAAATTATCAACATCACGAAGAGAATCTGGTTATTTTTCACCTCCGATGGATGAGGCTAATGATAATTCGGCCATGTACTTTTAGTCTATTGATAAGCTTAGGTGGAAGTAAAAGATTCACAATTTTACGAAATGAAACTTCTAATTTTCATCAATCGTAAAATGTTAGTGTTTCAATTTCGCTTGCTAATGTTGCTAACATTCTGGGATCTATTTGAGTCAAGTGAGTTAACCATAAGATTGTAAGTATTAGTTTAAAATGATAAAAATAGGAATAGAATTCAATGTACCAAGTGACTTCGTCGGAAAATCTTTTGTCAATTATTGGACAATGGATGACAACCGAATCGTTCCGTATCACTTCAGTTATTTTCTTCACATCTTCAGCAATTGCAGGACGAGCTAAATGAGACATCTCACCATTACAAGTTAAGTAGGACAAAATTTAAATTTCGTTATTAAAATAAGATTTTACCACATACCAAATATTAAAAAGAAAAATTGTGTATTACAGTTGACACATCCTAACATAGTTTGACAATTTCAACATGGTGTTATTTTCTGGCCAAATGGTGCCCTAAAATATTCATAGGCATTTATTTCCACTTTCCACTTACTTATGACATCCACATCAAAATTAATTTCCGCTTGGCCAACTTTATTCCGCGCTAGGCAGACGTAAGATCCACGATGTTCCACATCAGCCTGCACAATTTTAAGCTGTTGTCCTTCTGAAAGCGTCTGTACTGAATTAAGTTCTAGCGCTGGCTTACCATCCTGGAAAAATCTCATATACCAATCAAACAATTCATTTAAAGATATGCAAATGCGATAACAATGAGTAACTAATGCTATCATTCTCTTCTTGCAAGAGATTTGCGAAAAAGTCTTATCACGATAACAGTAATGATAACAATCCAAATATCACTAATATCGATTATCTTGGAAAAGAGAAGAATAAAATCATTTGGGCTAAATTGACAATGAATTAAGGAATACTCTAACCTTAATCCAAGTGATGGTTGGATATGGCTCGCCTTCAACTTCGCATGGTAAAACCAAAGAATTATTTTCAATCACTTTATATAGCCCACCTCTGCCAATAATCATTGGTGGCGCTGAAAGATTACGGTATCGGAAATGAAACCGGTGTGGCGTTAATTACCAAATCCAGTATATCGTTAGGTAAAGCCTTTTTGTCAGCAAAATTTCGCTAATTTTTAAGTTACATATTACTGAAACTTTTGTAATACTGTAAAATTGATTTACCGATCACTGATAATTTATAATTTTTGCTTGTTTCACCGGCTTTATTACGTGCCACACAACTATACATTGCTTGATCATCCGGCTGAACGTCAGAGATAACGAATTGTCGCCCACCATTTAAAATCTGAAAACAATTAATTTGAAAGTTTCAAAAATATTACAGAATTGTAAATCAGAAGCAAAAGAAGGAAAAAAATAAACTGGATAGATTATCATCGGTCACCTGTCAATCGACATTTAATTAATTCAGGTGATTTAACATTTCCTCCTACAATCAGTAAGTACTTGAGATATTGAAAATAGCGAATAATGATTACCTGTATATTATCGCTATAACCAGGAGCAAGAGGGACAGAATTTTTGGTCCATGAGATATCGGCATCCGAAGTGACCGGTAGTGGACATTCAAGACTTACTGGCCGATGTTTAAGTGTTTCGATTAATGCTGTTACATTAGCATTTTCCAATTCTGCAGAGTATGTAGATGCATTTAATATAATAAATGTCAAAGGTAGTTGTAATTTATACAGAAACACACCTACCAGGTTTCATGATAACGCGTACATTGAATGTTTTCTCAGCACGACCAGCTTTGTTGATAATTCCACAACGATAACTTCCACCACTTTCAGAATTCACCGATGGTATCAATACAGTTCTTTTCTCATTCAAAAGCTGTAATTATAAGTTTCAAAT
This sequence comes from Loa loa, assembly GCF_000183805.2. NCBI lineage: Eukaryota > Metazoa > Nematoda > Chromadorea > Rhabditida > Onchocercidae > Loa > Loa loa. The sequence continues at coordinate 433,553 of NW_018108182.1, read as the reverse complement.
ATTGATTATCGATAAGGGAAGATAGTATTAGTTAAATATTAAAGATTTCGAACTTTTAATTAAGTTTATTTGAATAGTTTACTTTTTTTATCTCTTAAACGACTTTTTAAAATAAGACAAGTTTTTCTCTGGTTAACTCATTTGTATTCTATTTCACCGTCCTGAATTCGCACTCATCAATGGATACATATTACCTGAACAATGAGTGGGAAAGCTAAAAGATATGCCAGAATCCGTCTACCTGTACATCATCTCCAACATCAACGCCATCTTTAGACCAGTGTATGTCCGGGATGGGATCTGCTTCGAAGTCACATTCAAGTTCCAACGATTCATTTTCCACAATTGAAATATGCTCGACTGCTTTGCCAGTAATACTTGGAGGAACTATAATCGAATTCAGCTATTTTAATATTTCTTTGCTAATTAATTTGAGGTTTGTAATTCAATTCCAAGATGCGAACTTATAATTAAGCTCATATTTTATTGTTACCGAAGATTAATAAAACAAATTTTCAAAGCATCTACCAATGACTGTAACATCAAATTCTCGTGTTGCTTGACCAGCTGAATTTCGTGCCACACAGGTATACGTCCCTTCAGCTTCCTTTTGGATACTTACCACTACTAATCGAGTTTTATCCAACGAAATTTGCATATTTGTATTATCCAACTGAAAGGAATATGCAAAATTTCCCATAAAGACGGAGATATTTCTCAAAACTATATCCTACTGAATGGAAGTTTGAATTGAATATATAAAGTAAAATACTCAAATACAGTTATTGTTCTAAACATCCATTCTGGTCTCCATTATGTAACCTTTCGGATTATATGAAAAAATAAACCAGGATTATTATGGAAATGGTTAATAAAATACCAAGTTGACAGTGTAGTTGACAATTTGAAACAGAATTGGAACAAAGAAGGCGAGCAGTAATAGAAGCATTTAAATTATAGTTCAAATACTAATATAATTATAAATGTAAAATGGTAACCAAATTTTGAGTGACCAGGACTTCCATTCATAATTGAAATTACTGATAACGGGAAAAGAAATGTGAAACCGTTATTGGACGTCCATTTTTAAGCCATTCTATATCCATAATATTAATTGGGGTGGATAGTGGACATTCCAAAGTTATTGCATTTCCTTCGGTAACTTCAATTGGCCCATAATCATCAGAATCAATCATTGTCGGAGGAGCTATCATCTGAAATAAATAAAAATAGCTATATTAAAAATATACAAAACAAAGATGATAAAGTTTTTTCCAGGAAGTAATAACAATCACTAGTGACGATTATTCTTCGCTACCGTGAAGAGCTCCAACTCAATCTGGATGGAAATTTACCTGAAGAATCTAAGCATACCTGAACAAGAAATTCACGTGATATACTGCCAGCCTTGTTATTCGCAATACACGTATACCTAGAAGAATATTATGATTTTAATCTTCACCTCAGTTTATGAGAAAACTTTCGACACGGTGGCAAAGATTTATAAGATTCCGAACTCTGACACTACTCTGATTTAATTAATGATTGGTACAATATGTAACAAAACTACCTTCCAGTCCAGGATTGCTTAATTTCCCATAAACTTTCCCAGAAATTTTTAGTTAAATTCCATTTGCTATCTTGCCTTTTCATTAAAAACAACAAATTTTTTTAAACAATTCTTTCTCCTATATGTGAGGAAATATAAATTTGGAAGTACCTGTGATTAGCGTAATCATTGTGCTGTACGACTAGTTTCTGATTTCGGTCACTTATTGAAGCATGACTTTCGATTAGTATCTGACCATCGCGAAGCCACTGGACATTTGGTGGTGGATGACCGTCTACATAACATGTTAACGATAATGCGGTACCAGATGTTATTTGAATGTTTGTTTCGTACTTTTTATCACGAAAACTTGGTGGTGCTATAATAATTAAACATTTAATAAACATATGGAAAAATGAAATGAATCTCAGTTTAACTTATAGAATGAATAATACAATTTCGTGTTAAATAACAAATTCAAAATACGAATTAAACTGTATTTGTTATCAACGATGTTTAATGTAATAATTTAAAATGAATTATTGATCAAAGATTGATAGATCAATACTTTTTTCATTGATTTATCTTTCAGTTAACTGATAAAGTGATACCTAAAACAGTTAGCGCAAAATTTTTAATGCTTTGACCAGCGCTATTTCGAACTCGACACTGGTAAAGACCCTCATTAAGAAGTGTAGCCTCATTGAGATACATTCGACGTCCATTTAAAACAATTTGCGCATTCGATGGTAACGTTTCGAAACCTTCCTGTAACATAGTACAAGTACCAAATGTTTTTTTTAGTAAGTAAGTGGAGCTTCTTAATAATATCCAATATTTAATTTAATTAGATTTTCCTTTTTTTTCTCTTTTTTAATTCCTTAATTGATTACTGTAATTGCAAATTGTCTGAACGCATATTCAGATTTAATTTTTGATTCTTATAAATTTGGCATATTTGTATCTAAAAATATACCTCCATTTGGAGAAGGAATTTTTTTTGAATTAAAATTATCAACAAATACAACTTATCCAAATTTAAAATAAATTTAATTTTGACACAAATGAAATACCAAAATGTTAAACAAAATGGGGAAAAGTTATTTGTTGAGCAAATAATTAGCATATATGGTAAGCAAATAAGGATGAATATTTTTTGGAAGACAAATAAATGTGTTTGCGATTGACCCTTTAGAAAGAATAGCGTTTAATTGGATCGTTTAATTATTGTTTGCTAACCATAAGCCATGAAATGGTTGATTGAAATCCTTCCTGTTCCATATCACAATTCAATATTACACTTTTCCCAACGATCACTTCCAATGTTTCATCATTACCCAATTTTGGTGGAGCTAAAAATGAATTAAGTTATAGATTAAAAATCAGAGATTAAGTCATGAATTGGAATTAAAGATTAAGTTACAAATTAAAAATCAACGATTAATCCATGAATTGGTGTCGCAGACAGTAACAGAATAAGCATAAATTTCATTTTTTATCCGAAGATAATAATTGAAACCTCCAATATTTTCAACTCCTTCTATTATTTCCTTTCATTTAAAATTGAATTTGCAATTTTTGTTCAAAGTTAATAATTAAGTTCATGTTGAATCCAAATTTTTTTATTTTATTTTCTTCAATACATTACAAAAATTACCAATCAGCACTGTCAAGCGTTAAAAAATAAATTATATTTAAGTAGTTTTATACTTTTTTCATAAACAGTAATAAAATGCGAGGTGTAATTACGTCCTATTTTAGTACCTTTTAGTTTCTAAGCTTCTTGAAAAACTTAGAAGCTATTCTTTGAATTATTATTCTCATCATTCCTCTCGATTTATCATTAATAATTTCCTAACTCGTAACAATTAATTTAATCTTTCCCAGATGCAAACCATCGTAGGATTAAATTTATTTGTGTTATATCATTTCATTGGTAATATTTTAGCTATAAATATTTTGATAATCAATGATAAATGAACATAAATTATGGATTATTTTATATGGGATGAGACTCAAATGTCTTTTATAAATTTGATACCTAATGAAGGTAAACAATTTTCAATTAGGTATGAAATATTGTAAGAAAAGAGAGATGCAAAGCTTAGGTTTATCCTTTCTTTTCCTACTTCATTATCATTAAAACTTTGCTTTCCACATTATTTTTTAGTAATTGTTATTGTCTTTCTTTTTTTTTTTTTTTT
>NW_018108182.1:427118-429571 GCF_000183805.2 Loa loa | reverse complement strand
AATTTATTTGAATTTTTCAAAATAATTTGAAATAAATGCCATTTAACATTCATCACTTTTAGCAAAGACAACAAACTATTTGTTGTACTTTAGTGCTAATACTCGTCATTCTTCCGGAAGCAAAGAAGGAATAATTTATCAATGGCCATTTCTTATATCTCTAAGGCGATTTTTAGCAAAGCTTCTTTGGCTAAAGTTATTGTGCCAAGCTGTGCTGGCCAAGCTCTCATTCAAATGCTTTTCTTTTCTATTAAGTCATTAAAACTATCTATCATATGTTATAATTTTCACTGCATAAGTTTTCCTGAAAAAAATGATGAAATTTCGATCAAATCCATCGATTTGTATTAAAATGAGAAAATTTGTTTAGTTTTAAACTCTTTCATCTAAATGAACAAACTTTGTTTAGCTTATGTGAACCTAAATTTTTTTATTTGATAACAGGTCGCTTATCAAAATGATATCAAACAGAAACATTTCTCTCTCTCTCTCCCTCCCTCTCGTTCTTTCTCTCTCTCTCTCTCTCTCTCTCTTTGTGTGTAATCTGTGTAATCCTATGTAGCTCTTATATTTCAGATCTAATATTTCACAATAATTCATAAAGCAATGACAAATATTTGTCCCTTTTTAATTCTTGTAATTTGGACAAATTTTAAAGTTTTAATTAGACTAAGATTGTTCTGAAATAAACTAATTTCATCAGTACAAAAGAAAATGAATAACAATTTCAAAACTTTTTCAAAAATTCAAGTCTATCCTTATTTCCAGATTTCGCAAATTAAGAAATTAGAAATGGAATACTCATTTTAAACGCTAATTACGTTTCATAAATCAAATGAACATATTTACTTCATTCCTAAACTTTCAACCATCAGCCTTAGACAATTAGACAAACGAAGTGGACACACTTCGTTTGCCTAATTTATGTCCAATTAATCTAGAATGCTAATTTGACCATTTTAGAAGATAAATTCCGCCATCATTTTCTACCACACATTCAAATTTAATTAACAAATGAAACACTGGATAGAGTGGAAAAAATCGTAGTGTTTTTCGATTTTTTTTTTTTGTGAGATTCGTTGTTCACAAAGTGTAATGTCACCGCTGTTCTGATGAGACATATGCGCCTAAACTCAATATGTCTTCTTCATATCATCCATTCATATGACAAAAGATTAAACAAATTGAACGTTTCGTTTGTTGTTACATTTCGCATTATCCTATCTCAACCAAACCAACTAAAGCAATACCACTTTTCTCCGCTTCAATAATGACAACAGAGTGACAATGAGACAAGAAAAAAGACTGCGCTCACTCTTTGCCATCAACGATCAATAATGAGTGAGAGTTATTTAGTTGGTGGTTGAATTTGTTGGCAGTATGTCCTGCTCATCTACCTATCATATCATATCATATCATTAATGCGAAGTGCAACCAATTTTCCGTCATCCATTCACATATATCTCTTACTCATTCATTTTTTCTCACACATATAACATAACCAGGTTGATTACATGCCCGTCTGCTTATCCTGAATTTACCAGGTCAACAACTTATTTGTCCATTTAATTTGAATTTACCAGATCGATAACTTTCCCGTCAACCCAGCTCATTTAATTTAATTAATTACATAAGCTGTCCTGATCTCAGTTACGAAATGTGTTAACTGTAATCGGCTTTCTCTTCAATTTCAAAAACTCATAATATAGTCAATTTCCTTTCCGTTTTTTTTCTTTTTTTAGCGACAATTCAACTTTTGACAGTGAAAGTTGGCTAAGAACCTATATAAAGTCATTCGATCAAACCTTCCAGAACTATTAAGAGACATGCTTTAATTAACAATGTACTGTGAATATGAACTGATTTAACTGGAAATCAAATAGCCTTTATTTCCGATCATTTTGCACTTCCATTAACCATTTCATATGCTTAGTTTTGTTGACAAATGTTTGTGACAATTGTGCAAATCGATATAAGAGACACAGAGTGACACATTTCCATCATTGAGAAGCTACACCCCTCTTTTGCTGTACTGCGACATCTTAGCCATTCCTCTATATCTTTCTTCTTTGTGAAAATAAAGAATAATTTCAAAAATATAAACTCTTAAAGCTTCTCTTATATCTACTTTCTTAACTAAAATTACAATTTGTCAACGTTTTTGCGATGTGAATTAGTCTCGAATTTTGCATTTATGCATTCAATAGGGATAGATAATTGCGATGAAGTTGAAACGAGATTTTTTATACAAACTTGATCCTATAATGAGGTAATCTCCTTTTGACCTAATCAGTAATGAAATCATAAAATGCTAGCTATCAGTATATATCCCACATAATCTAGCTATCAGTATATATCCCGCATAATCTAGCTATCAGTATATATCCCGCATAATCTAGCTATCAGTATATATCCCACATAATCTAGCTATCAGTATATATCCCACATAATCT
>NW_018108182.1:422223-426462 GCF_000183805.2 Loa loa | reverse complement strand
TATATCCCACATAATCTAGCTACCAGTATATATCCCGCATAATCTAGCTATCAGTATATATCCCACATAATCTAGCTATCAGTATATATCCCGCATAATCTAGCTATCAGTATATATCCCGCATAATCTAGCTATCAGTATATATCCCGCATAATCTAGCTATCATTATATATCCCGCATAATCTTCCCGGTTATGTTCTGGAATGCGAACTTTACTGTACTCGTTGTAAATTATTACAGCAATAGATTTATTTCTAACTTTCAATTCCTAAGAAAAACAAATATCTGTCCCTGAAATGACAATGAATGTATATTACAAGTTGTACTCCTAAATTCTCCCTTCTTTTAAAATTTTTTTTCATAGAAAAATGAGGACGAAGTAGTTTTGGTGGCAAATTTTGTTTATCTTGATGTCCACTTGATGTATAGTGAAGAATTAGGACATATATGAACTTCATCTGTGTTATTCCCTTTTCAGGTAATTATATATCTTGTTTAAGCAATGACAAAACTAGAATTCAAAAGTGGTAAATCTGAAGAATTGAATAAGCAGCAGTGTCAGGCAAATGATAACGATAAAGTTGCTACCGAGAACTTTGATAACAACAAAAGCAATGAGGTAATCAAAAATTGTCAAAATTATTTGCTACCACTATTAGCGTCACGAAATATTTTATCAGTGATTACTGATATATTCTTTCTTATTTCTTTAGCAGTCTTTAGGTTTTATAAATGGATATCACTATACGCTTCTTATTTACTTAGCAATTCTCACCATCATCCTTCCTTAGTTTTTAATTACTTAAATCATTTACCACAAATTCATTTGTCTTTGAAGTACATCAATTATATTACAGTTAATATGAAACACTTCCTTTTAGTAAAATACCTGCTTACTCAATGAATTACCTATTACTGATATCATTTTTGCAGTTTCTGTTTTGTTATCAGTTCAATTATTTATGCTCAATTTGTGAATAACTGAGCAAACTTTGTAATGCATTTAAATCTTCACAAATCTCTAAAATTTAAAAAAAAAATGTTAAATTTTGTTTGGAAATTTTACCTTATTTTCTTTAATTATCATCAGATTATCTTATCACTTATTTCGTATCAAAAATCAAATGCACAGTTTGTTTCAATTCCTTTAATTTCCCCTAAATTCCTGCTGCTATTTGTTCCATTGAATGCATTTGTTAAACTCATTTAAAATGGTTTTGCTCTCTTCAACAAGGAACAGAATACAAATGAGGATAGGAGAAAATATTCGAGCAATTAAATCCCGCAGTTCCACCTCATTGAGCATTCTTTGGTATAATCGAGAGATTATTGTTTTTTTTTTTTCTCGATTGTTGTCACGCCTACATCAAGAAATGAATCTGATACTTATTTTTTAGATGTCCTTGGCGGAAAAAAAAAGAAAATTATACAACAAAGAATTTAGTGATTCTTGCAGAATAAAGAGAGAAGAAAGAAAGCATGTTTTAAAAGTAAACAGTTATTTTAGATGTCAACACGAGAATGTCACTCTTTTTGCATACCAATACGACAGTGCTATTAATCCTCCAAAACAAAGTTTACAAGAATGAAAAAAAAAAATCTTCCAAAATATCTGTGCATTTCTTTTTCATATTTTTAAAAAAAAAAATAAGATTTGATAACAAATTATTCAGTACTATTTAATTTGCATCATTCATTTATTGCTAAATGATACAATTTCTCAATCTTTATTATTTTTTCGCCTATTTTCCGTATCTCTTTACCGTAACATATCATGGAATCTTTGATAATATTATATAATGGAAATGATTTTTGATAAAAACATGAAACAATTGACCTTTGATAAGAACGTGAGATAAGATTAAGTTCGAAATTTCTTGAAAAATTTTTTGCAGCAACCGAAAAAACATTTCGAAAATGTGTTGAATACATTGGGATTGAACTTGAAACACGATGGTACTGGACCAAATATCGGTTTCAGTTGTATCGGAATGGACTGGTCATTCATACAACAAGTTGCTAATGCTCAGGCAATGCTATCCATTGTATGTCATCTAACTATTTTGATATAAAATTAGAATTTTTTATAGCAATCAAAATTTGTTAAAAAAAAAAGAATTTAGAAACAATTTTTACAGGAATTCCTAAAGATGGAGAATAAAACTGAAACATTATTGTATGTACTGTTGACATTTATATCTTACATATAGGTTCACACTTCAAGTACTATCATATAGAAACTGGAAACAAAAATTTTTTAATTTCTTAACGATAATATCAAATATTCACTGATTGAAGTATTCACTAAACTTACGGTGATAACTACGCAATAGCAAATTAAGGTAAGTCTTGATTCAGCTATTGATAATATGTTTGATGAGTTCAATGTTACTGACCGGATTCCGTATCATATCTTCCACATGGGCAACTTATCTGCTTTCCTGCGCTTATATCGGAATGAGAGCGTAAGTTATTCATATACAAAATCTAAATTAAATGAGAGCTAAATACCGAAGGTTTTCGAATAAAACCTACCAAAGTTCATTTACTCCAGGAAAACCATTCCGTATCAATCTTAATTAATTAATATATTCTGGCAAAGAGTATAGCAAATCGGTAAAGCATACACTTTCAGACAAGCTCATCAACTATACATAAAGTTAATATGTTGATCTATCATCACTAAAAACTAGTTCACTGTAACTTATAGAATTAAATCAAATAAATGTTAATTACTTTAAAGTTACTTTAATATTAATAATATTAATTACTTAATATTTTACATCTTAATGAGTAAAATAAAATTATCGAGTAATGTAATAATATAAGGATGAAATGTAAAGGAACATAATTAATGAAAGCATATTACAGTGGACGATGGCAAAGTTATTCACATTCGATTGCCTATTGTGGAATGTGTACATTTCAATCATTCGTCTATATGTCGACCATGTGCTGGTTCTTCTATTCCTTGTACACACTCAATTTGAACACTCAATCCTACGAATTTAGTATATTCTTTTAAATTTTTCGAATTTATCTCTAATCCTTAAAAATATTCAATAATTCTAAAGATATATCCAATTACTAAACCTCAATCTTCGACCTTTAATCTAACAAAATGAATAGATAGAATGGTCTTTTTTTCAGATAGTTAAGTTATTTGTTAAATGTTAACTACAATTATCACGCAATCATTTGACTCATTAAGGCTATTTATGATATTTAATTCTAAGAAGCAAAGAAGCCTAAAATGAAAGGATCCTCAAAGACATTAGAATTGAATCTTAGGATTAAGTAATTAAATAAGTGAATAATGAATGAAATCAAACTATTGCAGTTCGCAGTGCAACATCAGATGCAGCGCTTGTGTTTGCATTGGGTGAAGTGCTCTGTATTATGGGTACCGTTCTTACCGGTATTTTTGGGCTGATCGGATGTTGCCGAGGATTCGGACGATTGCTTCATGCACAGGAGAAAATGATTTTGGTACATGCTATCTCATTCTTACTTCCAATAGCAACTTACGTTATTTTCATTTCACATAGAATTTAATTTCAGGACTATCAAAATGTTCTCATTGGAGCGTATGATAATGCACGCCGACTAAACACTGTTTGAAAAGCAGAGATTTTTATATTTGGGAAAGTTATCATCAATTTTTAAGTTTAAGATTGACCTAAATGAAACTACTTATTTAAATTTAACTGTGAAAAGGTCATCTCTTCTGCAAGTTTACTCCTGAAGTTTCTCATTCAGCTTCTATATTAATGCAGGACAAAGCTTTTTCACCTTTAAATGTGACAAACTTAGCTGAGTGAGAAACTTTTGGTCAGTAGTTGACTCTCTCGTCCTAAAATGTTTTGCTAAATCGCAAATTCTCATTAATTTCTATCATAGAACTAAATTTTAAAAAGAAGAAAGGCACCGAATCAAGTGGAAATAATATTTTGAGCTTTTTTTAAAAAAAAAATTTAATTAAATCGAAATTATCAAAATTTAAAATTTAGCAAAATCCTTTAGGATTGTATCATTAAAATAGCCATCTCCATTGTATAATTCCTTTATCGTATTATTCATCCATCTATTTATTGTTGAGTTCATAAAAAAATTATTCAACTAATTTGTAAATTTATTCATTTCCTACAAAACTCTCTTACAATTCATAAATACTAAACTGAGGTTTTGCTCTCCCTCTCTCTCTCTCTCTCTCTCTTCTCTCCCCTCTCTCTCCTTCTC
>NW_018108182.1:406596-421942 GCF_000183805.2 Loa loa | reverse complement strand
CCTAACTCGATATGCTCGTTCTCCAGCACTGTTACTTTGTTTTTATGCATGCTTTGATTCAGGTTAGGTGGTACTGAAACCAGAAATGCTAACAGCAAACATGCACTGCATTATTTAATGGCAGTAATTTTATAAAATAATTACATTCTCTCATCCATTGGGTTCTAAAATTAAGTGAACTAGAAATGGTATAAGGGATTTCAAGAAATAAGATTACATTTCGTGAAATCTCTGTAATTAATCATTTCTGGCAAATAAATTTATAAACATGAATTTGAATTTGTGTTTTGATGGATTTAAAACAAAATATACGCCAAACTTCTTTTGACAAAGTTGCGGTAAATAATTTGAATGGTTATTTTTACAGTATTTCCTAATGTTTTCCTTTCTCAGAATAATCACCGCCGTCGAGCCTATAATATTTCAATATTTCACGAGAATTTCTTACCAACAATTTCAACTTGGAATAATTTAGCCGAATCACCAGCCGGATTTCGTGCCACACATTTGTAACTTCCAGCATCCATAATACGTGATTTTAAAATATGCAACCGTCTTTGATCATCCGAAAGAACGATATTTACATCGCTCTCCGCTATTAAATGATCGTTCAAATACCATGTGATCTGAACTGTGAGTGGACAGTGAATGAATCATTAGTGCTTTAATTAAATGGCTAAACGAGAAGGGTCAAATCGGGAGAGATATTTATATCTGTCCTTCATGTCCAGTACATGTTTCTCACAAAAATCTTTTAAAACATTCTTTAAGTCTTTTAAATTCTGAACACTTATGAAATGGTTGTCTAATTAATATAACCTTCATTTAAATCTCCAGAAAAAAGGAGGAAGCAAAAAAAGCACCTGTGGTAGTGGAATGGAGAATACTGGACAATAAAGGCTGAATGGCTGACCAATAACAACTGTTTCTGTCACAACCGTTCCTTGATCCGGAATATCAGGTGGAACTATAAAGTATCACTTTTGTTTCATAAAGTAAGAAAAAACTGAAGAGGCATGTAAATATGGTAGTAAATAAACCAAAAAATAACAACTTGAAATTCTAAGTGTTTAAGGAAACAGACCAAAAGTATGGATGATTTGATTGACATGAAAATTCAATTATGAATTAAATTGACATTTCGCAGCAAGAATAATCCTTTTCAGTCATTAATTTAGAACACACACAAGCAATAAAAGGGATCTCTTCATTTGAAAGAAAATTCCGGAATATTTTCATAAACAGTAGCACAGTTCTTCTGACATACCGTCACAAAATTACTAACTGAAGACACTTACTAATAACAGCTAACCGGACCACCTTTTCCGTATCACCAGCAGCATTGGATGCTTTACATATATAATGACCGGCATCATCATTCTCCACATTATCAATGATCAAAGTACCATCATCGTTAACATGCATGCGCGATATATCATCTGATATCGGTATTCCCTTTCGACTCCATGTTATGGTTGGGGATGGATTAGCACTAGCAAAGCAGCGCAATTCGATACGATCACCTTCTACAGTGGTGTAATCCGATAATGTACTCGGTGAAATTGTTGGTGGTTCTAAAATTAATATCTTTTTGGTGAAATTTCAACAAATTTTGGAAATTTAATTAATTTCGGAAAATGCAAAACAAAAAACAAAATTTTCCAGTAACCTTGCACAATTACGATTGTATTCCGTTCATCATGTCCAGCTGGATTTGTTGCAATACATCGATAAATTCCATGATGCGACGTTTGCGCTTTTTCGATACGTATTGTTCCCGCCGAATCAGTATGAATAATATCATCCGGAATGATCTAAATGAACACATTATGTATGAACAAAATTTTAAATGCAAGATGCTATTGTCGGAAAAACTCCGAAAATCATGATGCAAATTTCCTGTCGGATTACCGAAATTAAAGCTACATTCAAATAAAATTTCCACAATATTCAACAAACGGAGTAACGAAATCTTGTAAGTGAAATTAAAGCAATGAAGGGGATATAAGCTAACAATGGACAGCGTAAAACAAAGACGTCTCAGTACCTATACAATGGACAGTGCTAAAGGCCAGCCATACATACCTCCATGATAACCCCGATGGACCTTACAAAACTCCTCCCCATTCCTTATATATTTATGAAAAAATCCCGAGACAGACAGTTTTCTTTTTTTTTTTTTTACTAACCGAGCAGGCGGTAGATCCTCTTCGCTTATTCTCCACGACTGAACCACAAACAACGACATCTTCGCATATCCGCCACCATTGGACAACAAACTACGATATTCTTCTATTCACTAAATACACATTTCCCGTAACATATTCTCAATTAACCGACAGTCAAATTATTGTCCAAGGCAACGAGAAGGAGTTTGTGAGTTGATCATATTACTTGCTTTTTGTATAACTCATTTACCATTGCTTCCCAATTCATTGTTTAATATACATATATATTTTATACCCTTTTTCTTGTTGTTAACTAGTAATATTGTACAAGAACAATATTACATCCCGAATAAATTTGTATCGCCGAGAAAAGAGTTCAACAGAAAAACAATTTCCCAACAGCTATTATCCCTTAGAAAATGTCATATTGGTGATAACTCAAAGTGATTGGCAGCGATTAACTGTGCTGTTATTTTTTGTTGGTTACGGAAATCCGTTTTACTATTTCCGGTTTATCTATTTGTCTTCAGTTTGGTAAAGTTAACTAAAAGTGTAAGATGGTGCAAAATCATGCCAAACGAAGGAAAAATGATTATTGCAAATGAATTTCCAAAGAACGATGAAAAAAGCTCACCTGGAAGCCATCTTTTTCCCAGGTAATCGTTGGTTCTGGAGTTCCAACAGCACGACAAGGAATTTCTAACATAAGACCAAGAACCACAACAATAGTACCTGAAATAAATTGACAGAGCTAAACTTAATTACTCACTGATAAGTTTTATTATTTAGTCAAAATGATTGTTTTGTTAATTTCATTGGAAAAATTTCAAACCTGGTATATCAGATATAATTTTTGGTGGTTCTTGTACCTTCACGAGATATGTTATACGATCATCGCCAGCTAAATTGGATACATGACAGGTGTATCGACCCGCATGATTCATTTGAGGAGTTGCTATTTCTAGTGATCCGTCATGCGTATACTTCATCTCCTGAAATTACATTACATTTGCGTAAGTGAATTTTAATAGAAATAATATGATAAGTTGAAGTTGGATGATAACTTAAACAATGTGAAGTAACAACTTAAAGTGGGAAAGAAAGAAAGGAATGATTCTTAATAAGATACCTTTCCCTAGAAGTTACTTTGTTCTTCGATTCATTCAGTCAGCTTAAATTAAAATTAAGTTCTTCTACTCCCAATATATTTCCTTCCCTTCTTAGAAGCAATTAATTTAAGATAAAAGATGAGCTAATTGATAATAACTAAGCATAGTCTAACTAAGCAATATAATCGTTCAGAAGTGAAATGAATGACTGTGGAAATACTAACAGATCCATGGCTATAACCATCATAGATCCGATCACCTTCATAGCTCCACGATCTTGAAGGTAATGGAAAAGCTCGTGCAGGACATGGTAGTAGTATTGATTGATTAACATTCGCAATTATTACCTTCAGCTGAAATAAAAATTAGTTAAAACTCACATTTCAGGAAATGACCTTTTCCTTCTTCATTTGACAAAATAAAAGAATTTCTGAAAAAATTTCAATTCAAATTTCGCGTCACCAATTAATTCTTTCCTGTATTTACATGCTACAAAGCAATCTCAACCTTTATTTGACCTTAATAATTGACCTCAAACTTGATCAGATCCCTCAATGTAAAAAATAAAAATAAAAAGTAAACCTGATCGGATCCCTCAATAATGGGAGCTGTATGCACCGTCAAACTGATTGTTTTTTCATCCTTTCCAATATTATTCGATGCAACACATTTAAACTGTCCACGATGCAGCTCATCAACACTTTCAATGGTTAACGAACCATCCTTAGCTATATGACCATCTTTAAATTCTTCACCATTCAAATACCTATCAAGTACGAACTGGTTAACTTGACTAGAGATTGCAACATACATCCCGAGAGATCTCAATTTCTGTCTCATTTCAATTTACCTATAATTTCATATTGATACGCAAATTTTAATTATGATCAAAATAAATTAGGTTTGAACTATTTTTGTTTATTATTGTTTATTTATTATAAACTAATATGTTTCGAATTATGCAAAATGAAATGAAATGAAGCAAATCCGTTACCAAGTGATCGTTGCGGCAGAATCACTTCGAACTTCACAAGGCAATGTGATTGGATTGCCCTGAATTAAATTATAAGAGATTTGTCCGGGTTCAATAACGGGTGGACCGAGAATGACCACATCAGTTGCTATCTTTGCTTCACCCGCCACATTAGAAGCTGTACAAATGTACTTCCCTGAATGGCTTACGCTTGTTTGGCCAATCCTCAATGTGTTATCAGGCTAAAATACATTTTAAAAGTTGGAAATAGAGCATCGATTATTAAAGATTTGTCTCATGATGCTTCAGAAATTCAACAAGATGAAATGTTGTTACACACTACTTGAAACTTGAAGAAGTTAATTTCAATTTGTTGATGAGTTAAAATTCAACGGTAAGTTTTTTTCTTCTATCATCGGAAAGGAGAGAACAGTGTAAACTTAATTATGAATGAATTAAATTAATAAAGACTGTAAATCTCATTCAATATTCATGAACTGACCAGAATCTCATACTCTTGATCACTAGAACTGATTGGTTTACTGTTGATGCTCCAAACCACTTTCGGTTGTGGTTTTCCGGTAGCACGACACGGGATTTCCAGTGCCTTCCCCGTGGATGTCGTATATTTCAATGCATCATTCTTCTCGATATTGGGCTTTTCTAAATTCAATTAAAAATATTCCACAAATTCGCGTACACATCTATTAAAAGCATATAGGAACTATACACCAGCAAATGTACACCATAAACACATCCACACACACACACACACACACACACATACATACACACACACACACACGCATACACACACATCTTGTCATATTATTGTGGGAGCCGCGATCGTTTCAAATTCGAATTAATTTGCTAATAAACAAAAAAAGCCAAGTATTTTAAACTATTTCAGTATTTATGATTGTAAATGCTCAAAAATCCTATTTTCTAAGTCTTCAAACCAGAAATTACCGTCCTTTAATTAGGAGGTTAATTGGAGAAGGTTAACAGTTGACATTGCTTCATCAGGATAGCAATTTACGATCATACCATCCTATATTTATCATGCAACAAATGAAAGAAACGTTCATTAAGAAGACGGTAATTATGATTTGTGATTAATTAATGATATGAATGTATTCCAGCAGTATAGGAATTTAGGGAATTTCATAAATGATATCAAAGCTGATAAATGATAGAAAATGTTCAATTAAGTCCTTCCTTTGAATTAATCTATTGCGCTGTTCTGTAATTCACTACTTAGTTTTTCAAGCTTTTTTTTAAAAAAAAGTAAGCGCAAAAAGCACTCTACACATATGACCGTTAAGTGTGACAAGTTTGTGCTAATATTTGAGAAAAAATGAAGATGAATGGAAAAATTAGCAATGCTGCATTATTGAGCGTTTTGAAAGATGCCAGGATAACATTTTTAAGTTAATTGACTTCTTTTGCACAAGTATTTTTTAAATGACTAACTAATCAACTCGACATTAACATTGAGAGAGGCATTGCCCGCTGAATTTGTCGCAACGCAAGTGTATCGGCCTTCATCTTGTGGACGACCTTTGCGCAGCAACAGAATGCTGCCTCCTGATTCTATCTGTAGAAACGTTTGCTTTACACTCATGAAGTACCTGGCGGAAATGTCTCATCATAATGTACATGGAAGAAGCCAAGTTCTACTGGAGAATGGGAATTAAAGGAACTTGGTAAAGGAAATAAAAAATTGCGCGCTGGAAGGGTGATTCAAGAAGTGTGCATATCAACTTAAATAAAATGAGCTTATTTTATTGATTTGCTTTTTAATATTGAAAAGCTTACCGTAACATAAGCAGAAGATCGTAATGGTTTGCCATCTTTATACCACTTGAGAGTGGGCTTTGGTGTTCCAAGAACAGCAATACAAGATAGACGAAGTTCTTCACCCTCTATCAATTTCCCTTCTGGAGGCACATGCCCTAATACTGGGCTTACTGAAACAATGATTTCTTGGCCAAGTAATGTATGCCAGAAAATGCAATCCGTATAAGTCTTTGGATTCTTCTTGCATTCAACTAACTTTACTAAAGCCTTAGATTACAAAAATAAATAGCTCCAATGAAAAGATCCAAAAATTCAAACTAACCAAGTCCAGTGACCAGCAAAACAGTCGTTTTATCTTGACGGCCAAATATATTCTCTGCGGTGCACGTGTAACGATCCTGGTCATCGACTTGAACATCTGTAAATTTGATGTCCCGGAAATTCAGATATAATTGCTGTAGAAAAATAAAATCATAACAATATGATTATTCGTACTATTAATGAGAAGACTTCCATCTGGAAGAATTTTGACTCGAGTAGTCAGTTCCTCAATTGGTACTCCATTACGGTGCCAGGTAATTTTAGGTAGAGGATATCCTATTGCACGACATTGAAGTGTTACTGATCGTTCAATGTTCACTCGTACTACTTCCGGAGTTGGTACAATTGTTGGCATACCTGTAAAGTTATTTCTACTCTTTTTTCAATTTAAAAATCTTCGATTCATTTTTGTTTATATATATGCATAAACTATGACTTTCAGTTACGCATGCCAACGTATCATCACGTCGTAATAAATGTAAATTCCACGTAGTTTATTTACATTGCTTATTGCTTAGCAAATAACTTTTTTGAACAAATATGAACTTGGAAAAATGCACACTTCCAACATCAAGATTGATTATTCCTAGATCACGCCCAGCCAAATTCTGCGCAACACACGTGTACGATCCGGCATCAGAATCTTGTACTCCCTGTAGATATTACAAAATATATTGTCATCATAGGATCACTTCAAAAATTGCCTTCATGAAGATACTTCTTGAGAAACAACAAAAAAAGGAAAGTACCTGAATAGTGAGTTTGTTTTCGTCAATCGTAATATACCTGTAACTTGGAACTTCATGTCCTCCACGGAACCAAGTGATTTTTGGTTTTGGATTACCTTGCTCTATCTAAACAAAATATTAAGTTAAACAAAAGAGATTAAATCAAGTCTCAATAGAATAAAGTACGATTGTTCGATTCAAGCAAAGTTAACTTTTATCAGTCGTAATAAACTTAGACAAATATGCAAACAATGAGTGAGTAAGTATCTTACGACGCATTCCAACGTGACACGATCACCTCTGCCAATCATTTGTCGATCACGAATAACACGAATTTTTGGAGGAGCTGCAGAATTTGTTTTAAAACATCATTTTTATCGTCATGTTTAAGTTAACTTTACACATGTATTTAAAATGGCGGTAAATTGATAAGCACTTATTAACAAATGCGCCTTTCTTTCTTTCCTAACTTATCCAATCCATTTATTAGTTGGATTGTCAAATAAAATTAGAGAACACCGAGCTATCAAATTTTATAAAATTCATTTGGATAGTACTTGACATTTGCGCAACTGTATTATCTGCATGAGAACCGGCAACATTACTCGCACGACATTCATATATTCCGGCATCACTTTCCGTTGCTCGTTGCACAATTAGATCATCTACAATAAAATCATTTTGACTGATTAGTAACTTTTTGTAAATTTCGAAAAAAAGATAGAATAAACTACAAACATTTGTAAGTGATGTAATATTTCTGATGGTCTGGAATGATTCGATTTCCTTTAAAATACCATTCCGGTTCCGGAGGCATATCGTCTGAAAGCTAATTTTTGTAATTATGACACTAAAATTGGACACGTCTTTTGTAAATAGCTGAATCTTAAGGATTTATATACAAAATAAAAGTTGCTCGTGTGGTTCCTTTGATCATATACACGTTTCATTTAGTTTCGAACTCGGTTTATCAATAATAAACTTAAACAAATAGTATTTTATCAAAAGATACCTCCATCAACAGAACAGGAAACGTTAAATGACTGCTCACGTACGAAATATAACTGCTTTGGTGTAACGTGAACTTTAGGAACTTCCAAGACACGTAAATGCATGATAGCTTCAGCACGACCTCCTGATGTTTGTACACGACAGTGATAAATGCCTGCATCTTGCATATTCACGTCACTAATCATCAAAGTACCATTAGCGTATAAACGCTGCAATTATTATTTGTGTTAATTAATGGAATTATTTTGTCCGTAAAAGAGAGTATGACAAGTTAACGTTTAGAACTAAAAAATAATTAAACAGCAACTTGGACATTTTTCTGTAATGAAAAAATGTTGTTTGATCTTTATTCATCTTGATGACCTATGACCTGAATATTAATTATATCTGCATACATCATTCTTTAATTTAAATGGTTATACCGTCTTAGCCGTATTGCCAATTACTGAATCTTTTTTCAGCCACTGAATTATGGCGTTCAAATTCTGAGTGCGACAATGCAAAAATGCTAAACTTCCTCGTGCTACTGATTCATTCCGAATGAATGTTATCTCAGGAACTGGTTCTAAAATAATTTTAAAAAAAATAAATTTGAAAATTAAAAGAAACAATTGAAAATGTATCATTAAGAAGGAAGAGGACATAATCGGGTCAGTATCGTTCATCCAATCAATAGATTGAAGTTGGTTGAAAGTTGGACAGAGTGATCGATGAAGAGCCAAAATATTTCATGATTACTATCATTACTATTTGTCATCCTGTAGTATGACTACTGTACAGACAGGTATTCTGGGCTATTAAAGTAAGTTCACTACTGAAATTTCATGTTGTTGAAACTCTGCGAAAAAAGTCGCAAATGAGCAGAATAAAAAAGCAAAATTAAATTTTTAAATCAAAATTAGCGCAATGCATCAAATTATGAAAAATGGTTTAATTCAAATTTAGATAATCCATGGATAAGTTTAAAAGAAATAAGACTGAATATAACCTTCTATTTCGAGAAATGTGGTAGCAGTATGATTTCCAGAGGAGCTACTAACCACACACTGATATTCGCCGCGATCCTGCGGGGTAATTGCATCAAAAGTCCAAACAGATGTATCCGAATATCTGTCAAGTTGAATTTCTTGATGGTTGATAAATTGCTGGGATTTTTTTAATCAAAATGAGACGAACTTTAACAATAATTTTATGAAAAAAGTAAACTTACGGATAGAAAAGAGGTTCGCCAATTTGTTTGTTATCTTTGTACCAGTAAAGTGTAAATTCACCTTTTGAAACTACTGAACATGTCAAATTGAACGACTGTGAAACGATCGCTGTCAATCGATCAGCCATATATGCTCTAAGTTGAAATATACCAGATGTTTCAAGGTATGAGAGTTATCAAAACAAAATGATCAATAAAAGGAATAAGAGGAAACTACTTCTTGTATTTCATCAGAAACCAAATATGATGTATTCTCAAAAAAAAAAGAAAAAAGTCGTACCTTGGTCCAGTAGTTTTTACGGCTGAAATTGCGGTAGGAGCGATTCGCTGAAACTCGTATGATCGATCGTCTTCACCTCTTACACGAACAAAAAATAATCCAGTTGGTGGTACAAACGGTCCAATATAGTATTGATAAGGATTTGGCATATGTATCGTAGCTGCTTTTGAGAATAATTCCTTCCCGTAGTAATCCACCAATGAAATTTCGGTAACCATACCTGGTGCGGCTAATCCTTTCATATTGACGATCAGATAGGTACTTTGATGTGCGATTGGTCGTGGATGTGACTGAAATGTTCGACACACTAATTCGAATCTTAATTTTGGAGCAATTCTCATATTTTTTCAGGTTGAAAAAATTAGCTGAAAATTCGGAATCAAACAAAAGTTTCAATTGGAGTAATTTTTACACTTACCAGTTCCATTTTATCGACTAATTTCACAGCAAAACCGTATTTGAAATCAATAGCACCATGACCGAGAACCCGTAGAGTATGTTTCAAACGACTTGATGTACGTATTTTCCAAATTCCTGGCATAGGATTTCGAATCCGGATCAGTTTAATATTGCTCAAATCAATCGAACCACTTTCATTACTGAGTTGAGCTCGATCTAGTCGTTCACCTGTTTCATTTTACTCTTTGAATTTGAATAGATATTATGTATGATTGATTAATATTTTTAGCAATGATTGATTCTGTTAAACGAATTGCTTAATATCACTTGAAGTATGCTAAAAATTACCTTTAGGATCAATTAAACTAATGTCCAAATAACTTCCATCATCCTTATCGCCTGATAATGACACCGTTAATTCAGTAAGAGACCTATCAACAGGTATTTGACATAAAGATGTACCACTATGGTCTCTAACTTCATACATTATGTGAACCTGAAAATATCATAAAGTTTCCTGGCATAAAAATTGAATTATTTTTCCGGATATATGTTCATCAGAAAATTGAGAGAAAGCTTGGATTGTATTATTTAGAGATGAAAACTTTTCAATTTGAAAAATTCCATTTGAAAAGTTTGTATAGGTATGTTCATTGCTATCCGTAAATTCTAATGCGACCGGAAGGATAGACGGAAAAGACCTCGAATTTCAGTTCAACTTTACAAAAATGACCTTTTTTAAGGTGATCGAATGGCGGACATAATTGAGTACTTTGTTGATATCTGTTTTCTCCAAGTGAAACACTTGTCCAAAACCAACAGCAGCTATTCTTTCATAGCATTGAAAACCAGGATGTGTACGATTGTTGCAGTCGCCTGTCATCACAAACACTACCTTAACATAAATCGATTAATTAATCAGGTAAACAATACAGATCAAACAAATAAATAAATTTATCAAAACAAATGTTATCTATCTCTATTAGCTAATAATTTTTCTCAGAATATAAGCAAAAACTTAATTACAGCAAGTTTCATTTCCTTATGTACACAATGACGTTTCTCAATTTATCAGCGCAAAAAGATTGTTAGGATTGGATGGCGCTTTGCTGTCTTTTTCGAATTAATCTTCAAAAATGGTTTCCATTCTAACTAATTATTTGGATAATTTTAAAAAGTGTAAATCAGATTCCGAACAATATCCAGCAATTTATAGCGGATTGTTTCATTTTATTATATATCACAAAAAAAAAAACAATCCTTCCCTATCACAATACTACCATCAATCGTAGTCTGGATATGCCTACAGGTTCCTTTTCATACTCATGTTTTGGTTACTCTAAAGAAACTTACAGAACTCTGTTTTTCCTGAATCAAATTCACGATCTGATCTTCTAAATGATAATCTTTAGCTCGCGCATCGGTAAAAACATATATAAATGATGCAGGCAATGAGGCTTTTAAGGCCATTTGAATACCTGAAAGTATTTGAGGATCCAGATAAACAACCGTTAGATCTTATTGTATGGCTTCTTTGTAACGGAACATACTTTATTTGAGAGACTGTAACTTCATATGGTAATTGTAATTCATAAAGGTTGATCAATAAAATATCAAAACTTTTATATTAATTCATCCTCAAACGTTCATGCTAAATTTCTTCTTGTTTTTTCACTTAGATTACTTTTCATAAAAGTATTATTGCATTTGAAGTTATCAACAGTTCCAAAAAGTTAAGTGAACTAACCGCTGAGCGTCATTTCAGGACAATCACCGCCACCAACTACGTGTACAGAATTGAGATGCCGTTGGAAAGTTCTCGGATCCGTCGTAGAAAACACTGGCCCAACTCCTGAAATTTCACACTTATAAGAAATTCCGGAAATTTTAAAGACAAAAAAATAAATGCATAGAATTTGCGAGATAGCTCATACAATCATTAATATTAAATCAATTTGTAGATAGAAATTGATAGAACTGTGCGAAATGAGCGGTTCATTACTTATATTTTATCATTAATTAAAAGCTATTGGCGATAGATATCGCTATATCAATATAATTCAGATATAAAGAAGCAAGGTAAATGTATAAAAAGAGCAGTGAGATAGAAGTGAATTTAATTTATTGAAATTAAAGGTGAAATTTATTTGGAGAGAGTAACATGTACTCACTTATCTTACTCGAATTTGCATATCACTAAGAAATGAATTTTTGAAAATGACAATATAGAAAGTTTAGAAAATATACGAGCTAATTTTTCAACCATTCCATATCATCTTTTATGTTTTCTAAAGCACACGACATTTTTCATCTCTGAGTTTTCTGAATTATTCATTTGCTTTCCGTTTCCACTCTCAGACAAGTGAAACTATGGAAAACGGTTTACACTTCGTTAAATTATCCGGTTTTCAATGCAATATCTTTCTATGTGTCTGTATTCACTGAATCCGTTTTTCAAATGCTGAACCGATTATTTCGTTCGGAACCGATTTTCACAATCATTTTTGGTCAAACTAAAGGGTTTCTGTGCACAAAATTATTATCCTTCAAGTATTCATGTTGTTTAACATATAGTTCTGTCTTAATTACTTGACTAATGTATATTTAAAAACTTTTTTTTATAGTAATTAGTAAAGAGAGTTACTTGGATCATGAAAGGGTACGTAGACATAATTGTATATAAGCTTTTCACGCTGTTTGAGTACAGTATCCAGGATTTTTTTTGCGCCATCTTGCACTTGAATCAAATCATCATTCATTGATCCAGTCGTGTCGAAGACAAATGTTAGCGAAGAGGTACCGCGTGGCGCAGCTTTATCATGATTCCCTTGTCCTGTTACATCGTAATGACAATAAAATATTAGTATAAGTCTTATGAGAATAACATGAAGGCTTAATATATGCATCATAAAATTGAGGTACTTTGAGAGTTTATCGTTCCTGCTCCTATCGATACAACTCCAATTTTCCTGAAAAATACAAATTTCTGGATTCTACAGATGTCTTTTAGTAAGCGTTAAAATGTCAGATTTGTATAGAAATGAGTTACTAAAATAACAAGAGAAGTGTACCTAACACTGTCACATTTCAATTTTTAATTATGTCTTAAAAAGTAGATTTAAATGGTTGAAATTTTTTGAAAAATGAAACATTTCCAAAAAGCAATAAAACTGTTTTTTTTTTTTAAATCTTTTCTTCCTTGTTTACTTCTAATTGCTCAGAATTTTTCGCAATTTTATATTAGTTTTGCTTAATGAACACAACTGAATAGTGCTACGAATGAGAATAGCATAATTTTTCACTTTTTCCCTTCACTTCTTCTAGCTAATATCTTAATTAGTTGCGTGCTAATTAGCATTCGATTACATCTTATCCATCTCTAAAAAACAATAAAGCTGCTCAAATTAGTACCATAATAAAGCAAAGTTCATTTATTTCCAAATTAACATTCTTCAAAAATTTCAACCAAAAATGCTTTCATTAATTGAATCGAACAAAGTTTTATTATGATAAAATAGATTGAAATTGACTTTTCAGTATCAATCATCCATTATTTCTCAATGATAACACAACATACACTAATTGGCTCATTAGTTAATTAGAGGAGAAGAAGAAAAGAGAGCGAAGTGATTATTATGCAATTCAAATCTACGCTTTATAAATCAAAATTCTTAAATGATTTAGTGAAAGAATTTTTCAAATTTTGATTTTTTTAAGTAATATACAAGGAATATGCAAAAATTTTTATAAAATTACTGTATTAAGGGATATAAACTAAAATGCACTTGCATCTGCGTGCAATTAGCATGCAGCAAATCGTTCCATAATACAAAGAATGAACAAGAAAAATGCATAAAAGATGGGAATGAGAGTAAAATAGAATGCAATATCGGGCAGAGGTAAAATTTTGGAATTCATATCATTTAATCTAATCCAAACATAGATTAAGTCATTTTCTAACCATAATGAAAAATAATAATCAGCTGAAAAACAAAAATTGTAAATGATATGTCCAAATGATAAGTGATAAGGCATATCATGGTATATAACATCTTCATTATTTGTTCCGACATTGAATCAAGCGATAAAATATTATGTGAAAATAATCAAAACAGACTTTTTTGGGAAATCAATAAGGATGAATGAATGAGTGACATTTGTCGTTAGATGGTATTTTAGGTTAGGAATCCAAGTTCTCCCGGACAGGATCTTCTGATGAATGGTAGAAGCAGTAATACTAGTGGCAATAATCTCATCTATTTATCTTTTCCCTTTCGTTTTCACTTGCTTCCTTTCCCTTCCATAGTAATGTCCACCAGTGTTCAAATGTGTTGGGTTAATACCCCCGAAAATTAAAATCTCAAAACCACTGGTCGAAATATCTTAGTTATTATCTTACATCTACATCTACATCCATTACCACTGCATACAAAATATGCCAACTTTTCCAATGCTTTTTTCCCCTATAATTCTGGAAATGCTATGAAGTCGAGATTTCTTTGGGAAACAAAAACCTCAGAAACCCTGCATAATGCGGGTTTATTGCGCAAATCATACCAGGATAAGTGACGATTATGAGAAGAGAAAAGTAACAATACGTAAATAAGATATGTAAACTTTTTCGGTTTTATAATTAATAAATAGTAAAAAAAAAAGTGGTGGTAGAATACGGTAATATGTATAAATCTGATCAGGAAAAAGAATAGGGATGTAGCGATGTGTGAAGAACGGGTCAGGAAAAGGAATGAGGATGTGGTGATATGTGTAGATCGGGTTAGGAAAAGGAATGAGGATGCGGTGATATGTGAAGAACGGGTCAGGAAAAGGAATGAGGATGTGGTGATATGTGTAGAACGGGTCAGGAAAAGGAATGAGGATGTGGTGATATGTGAAGAACGGGTCAGGAAAAGGGATGAGGCGAAATTTGATAATCTGGATGTTCAACAGTGTAGTGGTGAGGTAACAGCGAGGTCATGTGTTCCTTCCGAACGCTTCTTTTTCTAATCGAACCAAATGGCTGTAACTCGGTGATAAATGATTCCTTCTGGCTGACTCAATACTTTGTTCATTTCAAATAAACATAAATGCATACACATACACACACATACATACACAGACTCATTAATCAGATGTTAGACTAAATCTTCTTGTCATAGTAAAAATTGCCTGTAATTTATCCATAATTTGAAAAAGTTAGATTATTTGTTACATTTGCTTTCTGTTTGCACTCATCCCTTTACCTGTTAATTAATTAACCTATGCTTAACTATCGCTGTTTATTTCTTGCTCATTTGTACCAACTATGCGCACTTTTTGATTATTCATTAGTCTTATTCATTCATTCGTT
>NW_018108182.1:400769-406366 GCF_000183805.2 Loa loa | reverse complement strand
CGGGTTCAGGAAAAGGAATGAGGATGTGGTGATATGTGAAGAACGGGTCAGGAAAAGGGATGAGGCGAAATTTGATAATCTGGATGTTCAACAGTGTAGTGGTGAGGTAACAGCGAGGTCATGTGTTCCTTCCGAACGCTTCTTTTTCTAATCGAACCAAATGGCTGTAACTCGGTGATAAATGATTCCTTCTGGCTGACTCAATACTTTGTTCATTTCAAATAAACATAAATGCATACACATACACACACATACATACACAGACTCATTAATCAGATGTTAGACTAAATCTTCTTGTCATAGTAAAAATTGCCTGTAATTTATCCATAATTTGAAAAAGTTAGATTATTTGTTACATTTGCTTTCTGTTTGCACTCATCCCTTTACCTGTTAATTAATTAACCTATGCTTAACTATCGCTGTTTATTTCTTGCTCATTTGTACCAACTATGCGCACTTTTTTTTTTGATTATTCATTAGTCTTATTCATTCATTCGTTAATTTGTTCCTTACTTTACTTTTTTTATTTCTGTTTCCACACTTCGTTATCGTTCTAGTTTTTTTTTTTTTTTTTTTAAGTCCTAATGATTTTGATAAATTTCTCTTTTTCAGTTCAAAATTTCTCATAGCAAAAAGTTGCCATAAATCATCAAAAGCTATTCATTCGCTTTATGGGAAAATTATTTCTAATCAATTAATTTTTGTTTTCTTAAAATTTAAGTAAGAAAAAAAAGATTTAAATAACTCTATTGAGTTATTCAATGAATGATTTCATGAATTAAAAGGACATAAATAATAATTGTGTATTGTTGCAAAAAAAGGACAAAAACACGATAAAAAATAAATAAACAAACAAATTTATACAAAAGAAATAAGTAAACAAACATACATACTGTTTATTTATTTTATCTAATTATTAGAAATTTGATAATGTTTGATAAATGATAAGACAAACAATATGTTTTTGTAACAACTTTATGATTATCCATCTCTGTGATAAAGTTTTTCGGAAATTTTTTTATAATTTTTAAATTTAAATGATAATCTACAGAATGACCATTGTGACGAAAAGTATGAGTGGCTTTTCGAATATTCGAATCTTTTTTACATTCAGAATTTTTCAACATAAGATTAGCTTAAGCTTTAGTGGACAGTAATACAAAAGCTAAAACAGGAATACTGTAGATGAATGAATTAGACCTGATTTGTTCACGTTAAACGTGAATACGGAATGGTATGAACATAGTTGTATGGATAAAATGAAATATGTCACTATTATTTACTCTCATACTGTATTTTTGATATTAAGAAAAGGACGCTTATTATTTTTCATTCCAAAATAAAGCCAGTAGATTTAGTAAAATTGCCACGTGAAGTGACTCAACATTCGTTTGTTGCAGTGTGTATACTTTCATCTATCTTATCATTAGCTATTATTCATATAGATTTTTAAGCATCACCTGTCGGCTTACACAAAATTCAACGGAAGGCTTAAGTTGAGAAGTTCTTGGTTTTTCGTACCTGTTGTTATGCAGCACCGAATGCTGAAATTTTAGCATTGATAAAAATCATGCCTGCTATAGATGACTGTAGTAAGCCTCATAAAGCAAATTAACTCATTTATTTTGTACATAGTTTTGCTTATTGTTGTGATGACATGTTGTGGTGACAGTAAAGATGCTAATAAAAAGCAAAAGGGAGTTTCAAAACTGATAGTACAAAGAAGGAGTGAAAAAGGGATAAAAAGCAATCGCTAAAGTAATAAAAATATTATTTTGATAACCATTTGACATTGATTATTACTGATAAAGGACACGATTGATAAGAAGGGTTAGTTTTAAGCTATGTAGACGAAATAAATCGTGGAAAAAATTTGAGAGTTTGAATTTCATTTATCATCTCTTCAGTCATTTCCGCTTTTTTTTTTCCCATATGCTATATCATCTTCCGCCCTCTCCTGAACTCTCTCAACCTATCTTCAAATTCATGCTAAGCAAACTTAGAATCCGTTTGTGGTAAATTTGATTAACAATTTAGTGAAATACTTTGTTCTTCTAAAAAATTATGTTCGGAATGAAGGCAGTTCAGGTATTTTATGTTTTATCTTAGCAAAAAGACAGATCGTTGTATTGATCGATTCATTTCAGTAATTATTAACAAATATTCTTTATTTTTCTAAATGCAAAAAATAATTTATTAAAATATTTTTCCTCTCTAATATTACACAGAAATATGGAATTGATGAATAAAACATTGCCTAAAATTGACCAATAAAACAAGTAAAGCCTATAAGATAAATAAAAATTTATTTCAAATTTTCGCTCTGTTGTAAATTGAATCTTTTGTTTGTTTATTTTTGAAATTTATTTGTTTATTTTTGAAATTTGTTTATTCTTGAAAAAAAGTTGAATCTTTTGTTTACTTTTTTCAAATATTTGACAAAAACTTCGACATTCTTTCAATTTCACTTACTGCAAAAGACAATAAGTTTAAGATTAAATTCAGATGACAAGTAAAGTTTATGCTATTAGTGAATATGTTAGTTATGGTTAAAAAGATATGATAAGAGAGTCCTTCTTCACACAAAAAATATGCTAACAATTAAGAAATAACTGGATCAATTTAGCTTCTAGTTTGATTATTGCCTCTTTCTGTCTCTAAAACTGAAATTAGTTCACATTATCCAATTTATTCTTTTGTTTGACAATGCCGCCACTTATTATGCAAAAAAAAAAAAAATATTCCCGTTCAGTGTGAATCCGAAGGAGCTCATGCATGTGATTAAAATATTTGAAAACTTTTGTTAGTGAAATTGTTTGATCATCAAGTTTAAAACACTTTGATGATGGATGAATTAGTCATTCAAGAAGAGATAATTGAGCGCCAGGTGGAGAGAGTCATATTAAGATTTAATTGATCTCCAAATTAATTAATTTGTGAGGCATTCTTTTATTTCATCGCTAATAATATATATTTTCATTTGTTTGTTGTTATTTTTGATTATTCACATTTTTTACGATTTTCATTTATGTCCAATTTGAAATAAAATTTTTAAAAGCATAGGGTGCTATTTTTTAAGTTTTAAATGAATAAATTGAGTATCAACCGTTAGTGATAAACGCTAACACTGAGATTAATGGATAAAACTTTATGAAATAATTATCATTTCACTGAGACAACAATTGAACATCAATATTTTGTAATTAAATTGCATATTTTTATGCTGAACTTTCCGGTAACGATTCCACATTTTTCGTTGTATCATCAGAGGGTAAAATCTATAATTAAAGATAAAAAAATAAAATGAAATTTATAGGTTCAATTTTAGAGTTTTAAAGCAAATGAATTACAGATCTGATAACTTAAAATGTTATGAGAATGCTGCTGAAGTTGACCTTGAGTTAATTAATGATAATGGTAATGACTTTAACTCTTAAACTTATCACCTTATATTTTATGTTAGCCAAGAAAAAAAACCAAACAGAAATTACTAATCAAACTATTAAATCACTATCAGTCTTTTTCGAAATTATTAATTATTTATTCCTAATCCTCACTGTTTCTGTCACTTTATGTCACTGTCACTTACTCTCAAATAGTCACACAGTTTAGATAACTTCAATTTAACTATTGTCATATTATTTTGAAGGAATTTTAATGGAATTTAATTTACAAAAAATGAGAAAACAAATGCTTCTCATTGCTGATAAGCAGTGCTTAGACGTGACATCTTAAGTTTTTTTAAAGTATTATTTTAAGATGATAGACCTGTAGATTTATTAGATATTGGATTAGAAATGATAATTAAAATTTACTGGCACTGTCTGAGAAGCTTGCGTTCGACCAGATCTTAGCGGTGCTGCTGTAGGCTTAGGCTCGCTTTCCTCTGTAGTTATTTCACTTCAGATTTTTTTAACTTGTCAAATTGAAAGGAAAATTTTAATTTGAAAATTAGGAATTTTGATAAATTTTCTTTTTCAGTGCTTACATCTTTCTAATAATTCTAGTTTTTTTGATTATCATAAAGTAAAACTTAAATATTCCATTTTTTTCCTCTTCTGACAAAATCAAATGAAGTTTTTTAAAACTTCTGATGATGCGTAACCTCTTTGAAGTGAAATTTTAAGTGATTTCGACGGTGCTTTCACATTTGAAGCCTTTATTTGAGAACTGCTTCTTTGCGTTTCGTCCAAAAAAAAAAAAAAAATGGTAATGGTTGAAAAGTTCTTTCCGTTTTTCTTTTTTTCTAAAGCGAAGAAAACAAGAAGTGTCAAATTCTCAATTCTTTCTTTCTTTTTTTATTTTTCTTCTAAACATTCATAACAATTCTAAGGTAATTGATCGATGTCTCAAATTTGTTGAAAACAAGCAATATGTGTGTTAAATCCGAGCAAATGTTCAACTAATTATTATAATTATAATTAACTGATTAATTGTAATTATATCACTGACATTCACTCAATCCCAATTTCAAACTAACCACATCTAAATGTTTTGGTCCTTTAACAAGTGGTACAGCTGGTGTTAATTCCAATTTTTTGTGCGAACATTCAAACAATACCCATATAATAACACTAAAAATTGGTAAATATGTCGTAATCAAACATTGCGACATTACAAATGTTCTCAACAAAAGTATAAATATCCCATCGCTCATCACGGCAATTTAATAAGAAAATGTTATGTGACAAGTGTTCAACTATTTATTCCATTTCATTTCATTTTAGGTCACATCTTTTGTTAAATTTTTTCAGTTAGAATGAATTGTTAAATAAATGAATCGATCAAAATACATTCATTGTAACAATTCATTTTTGCAATAAGTGGTTGGACGAACCAAACGAATCATACCTTTGATTAAGATTACTCTTGATTATTAATTAGTGCAGTAATGAGTTCTGAAATGACACAAGGAGAAATAAAAGTGTCATTATATCATCATATCATCGTGTCATCATATCATAATATCACCGTGTCATCATATCAGTCAGATTCAACAAAAAAGGTCTGTTCGTTTTATAGATCATCAAATTAAAAAGATAAAAAAAAAGATCAAAGAGTTGAATAAAAATGAATAAAGAAAATATTAATTCGTAAATTCACTTTTTTCTTCATTCCTTTTTTGAACCTTATAAAAGAGAAAAGACAAATGCGCATGGAATACGATAACATCAGTTTCCCTTCTATTGCAAAGTAAAAAAAAGAAAAAAAAACGGAGAAAAGGAAAAAGAAAATGGATAGCAATAAATTATCGAATGAATAAATCGATGAATAGTTCAGTCAGTCTTTTAAACTTTTAAATTTTTAAAAAACATTTGTCTAACTTTATAAACTTAGAAGTTGTTGATTGTTTTCTTTTTCCATGCATTCAATATTTTATAACTTAACAAAGTTCACATTCAAAAGATCATTCGTATGATATATCGCAGCTAAGAAAAACATTTCTGCTAATTCTTGAAATTTCTTTGGAATTTAAAAATTTCATTTCTTTTTTCATGAGAACTTTTATAGATTGTACTTAATTATTGGTAATGATGATGGATCGCAAAAATAATCAAATTTGACATATCCTCTATTCATTCAAAATAACCTTTACT
>NW_018108182.1:390959-400390 GCF_000183805.2 Loa loa | reverse complement strand
TGGATAGCAATAAATTATCGAATGAATAAATCGATGAATAGTTCAGTCAGTCTTTTAAATTTAATTTTTAAAAACATTTGTCTAACTTTATAAACTTAGAAGTTGTTGATTGTTTTCTTTTTCCATGCATTCAATATTTTATAACTTAACAAAGTTCACATTCAAAAGATCATTCGTATGATATATCGCAGCTAAGAAAAAACATTTCTGCTAATTCTTGAAATTTCTTTGGAATTTAAAAATTTCATTTCTTTTTTTCATGAGAACTTTTATAGATTGTACTTAATTATTGGTAATGATGATGGATCGCAAAAAATAATCAAATTTGACATATCCTCTATTCATTCAAAAATAACCTTTACTGAACTCACTGATCCAAATTTTATATGAAAATTCAACAAATGTGAATTGAATTCAAATTTCAATTTAATCAATCAAATTATTTTATTTGAGATTTTAAGGTTTGATTTCTCTTGTAATATTGATTGTTTTTTTGCTTCGATATTTCATTCCATTTATTCAGTCTTTATCTACGAAGAGAGCAATTCTTTGAAGTATTAAATACGAAATAATGGGAGGAAGAAAGTGGCGCAATTGAAACAAAAGGCAAAATTAACGAGTTTGATGGTTAATGAGTTATCGTCCGACATATTTCCCAAATATATGTAAATGAAGAAAGTACGGATGACATTGTCTTCGTAATAAGTAATCTTTTTCATCTTTCATATCATTGCACATTTTAATTCTATTCGTTTTACATGCCTTTTCTAACATTTAGCATAATACATAAATGTGAAATAAGCCTTAATATTATAGGCATCATTTACTTGTTTACACCTTAATGAGCCTTAACATCATAGGTAACACTTTCTGTGTGACATTCATCACATTTGTTTTACGTGTCAGGGAAGAGAATCGGTGTAACTTCACTTTTCCGTGTGTTAATATTTATCATTTTTATATTGATAATAAAATAGAAGAAGTTAGATTGATTGAAATTTGTTTCTTCATTTACGAAATTTGCAAAAATTTCATTGTGCTCAAAAAATAATTTTAAAATGGTATGGCGAAACTACTTTTTTTAAGGATTAGAAATCTGTTAACTTTTATTCTTGCATCATACAAAATTACAAATTTTGCAGGTTAATTATTTCAAGTATTGTTAACTTTGATATTCTTTGGCTTTGATGTTAGCTGAAATGAAATGTTAGCTTCAGCAATTTAG
Organism: Loa loa; assembly: GCF_000183805.2. Taxonomy (NCBI): domain Eukaryota; kingdom Metazoa; phylum Nematoda; class Chromadorea; order Rhabditida; family Onchocercidae; genus Loa; species Loa loa. The sequence goes on along the minus strand of NW_018108182.1, from coordinate 399,165 downwards.
CAAATGACCAGCTATAGTTTGAAATAAAACATACTGCGTCACAATCTTTATTGCGACAGACTTTTCAAGTAGGAATGCATTTACAAATTAAACTCAAGTGTTTCCAAACATTTTCAACATTTTTGCAAAAATTTTTTAAAATTTATTTGGAGTGATTCAACAGAAATGTTTAATTAACAATAATTATATGCAGATTTCAGAAATAAAAAGACCGTACTTGAAATGGACGATGCGAGAAATTCTTTTTCCTATTAGATGATTCAGCAAATATAAATTGATCATAGTCTTTTATGAATTCACGTACGTCATCCTTTTTTTTGACGCATCCAGCTAATGCGAAACAGTGCAGCAATGTACGATGCACGTAAAGATATTGCTGTAAAGATGACATGTTTGTATAGGTGACAGGTAGAACTACTATACGTGCAAATGATTGTTTCATTTGTTAAGCATAACATATTAACAAAAACTTATTATTTGAATGCAGTTTTTTTATGCTAATTAATCCTCCGTTTTTTTTCTCTTTTTTTTTGAGTAAATTAAATGGGACTATTATAAAGTGAATAAGTAAGAAGTGTATAGTTAAATTATTCAATAGTAATAACAAATGTCAAGAAGATTATTATTTTCCTATTCCAGAAAAAAAGCTTCAAGTATTTTAATTAAAAATAAAATTGGATGTACTAAAATTACAATGTAAAAAAATTATAAATCTGAAAAAAAATATAACCTGAAATATAAATTGAAAGTTTGTATAAAAGAAATGATAGAAAAAGAAAGAATTTACTGAAATTACTTAATATAAACATGCCATTTACCATGATTAAATATTTTACGAAATATATGAATAAAGTACGTACAATACTATTCTGAATTAAATTAGCACGTTGTTTTCGTAATTCAGCAAGTATGAAACCCATATCAGTACAAGTTTGCTTGCATAGTAATTTCTCGAGAACTAATTCGATCAGTACAATACAACCGGTCCGTCCAATACCAGCAGAGCAATGTAGTACTATTGGCGTTAATGACACTCGTACCTGTTAATTAACAACTAATTTCAGACTTTATTTTATATCTAGCATCAGAAACATCAGATTTTTTAATCTAACATCAAAGGATTTTATTTCGATAAGGAAAAAAAATGAGTAATAAATACGATTTCTGTAATGTAAGATCAGAAGTTTTCAGAATATACATGTAATAATATTTTTAAGATTAATTTTAAATTTAAAATTTTTTGAATTCGATTCGAATTTAATTCGTCCATTGCTCTTTTTCATGTGGTTTTAATTAAACTCACTTTTAATTAATCTTTTCTTTGTTATAATTAAGGCTCAGTCTTAATAGCTTTATGACTAAAAATATTTTAACATACTTAAAAAAGAAGCGCGAAAAGAATTTACCACTTCAAGAAGATGTAACGGACAAGAGTAACTATTTGGTATGCCATGATCAGGCCAATCAGTCCAATGGAAATGTGTCACAATCATCGAGTTCCTACCTGGCAATTGAACCATCAACGATCGTTCCCACACTTCACCTTCAAAATCCATGCGACGGTCACACTGAAATTTTTCATAATTGATAGAAAATGTTTGGGAAAAGGTTGATGCACGATATTAAATGACCAAAAAAAAAGGCCATTACAGATAAGGAGAGATCGAAATATTCAAGTATTCAACAAAATTCATTCATATAAATTGAAATTTTCAATTGTAAAACTTACTGCAAGACATTTCACCATGATACCGTGGTAGTTAACGATTTTATTAACTTCATAGGGAAAGTATGGTGTCGATTTGATGTAACCTTTCTCAATAAAATTTGTCAACATAATAATGTATTTCACTTTTTCTTGCATAATCATGAACCAAAAATCATAAATGGTACAATCTAAAGGAGCCTGAAATTAGTGCTTTGAACTTTCCGACTCAATTGAATCTAATCAAAAATTATGTTCAAATTCTCAAATCCACAAAACTTCCGTTCATTCCAATATATTTTTACTGATAATGCATCAGTGAACTTCAGTCTAAAATTGTCAAATTCGTAAAAAATTTTGATTTAAATATAAATTTTTAATTTTGTTTGCACCACTGTCCTAATATTGCTATAAGAGACAGATGACAGATTATTGATTAAAAGGTTGTAAAGGAATGAGTGACCTGAGTACAGATGAAACGATGTGCTGAAAAAGGTGTACTGACGTAGTTGGCGTGAATATAATCGTTACCGGACGGATGATTGTTAAGTTTTACACGCGAATGGTTCAAACAAACTACATTCCGATAACGATTCCGGCCTTAACAAAATTTTTATACTTGAAAAACTTGAAAAACTGAAGAGTTCAGAGAAATTCTGGCTTTCAGAATCACAGACAAAGGTTTAAATATGGCCAGAATTAATTGAAATTTCATGAATCAGCAATAAAAATGAAACATTCCAGCTCGAGTAAATATTTGAATTACTTTTATACTCAATACTTTAAGGTAATAATACAGGACGATGACACAGATATTCCTACCGGAATTTTGATTAGCAGTGAAAATGCTATAATTGGTCGCTGATGGCTTTGTTGTGAAGGATAATGCTATGAATTCATCATTTAGACCTTTTACACCTTTGCTAAGCATAACTTCGACCCATTCTTCCACCTCAAATTGATGATTGAAAAATGCGACACAGGAAGGTAAGAGTTCAAATGTCACTCTATCTATAGTATCTTGAAGAGTTGTACATCAAATCTGTATAAGGCTATTGTTACAAAATCAATCAAATAAGCACTTATGACTTTGATCTAAGAGATCTGTTAATCCATTATTTTTAACCTTTAACCGTTTGATGAATAAATTGTGTAAAGTTTTATTCAATAAATAACTAATAAAAATGAATTAACTAACCAAATCATCAATGCTGAATTCCTCAGACAATACGATATTTTCACATCTTTCTTCTAAATCTTCCTCTTCACTTTCGGTTCTCGATTTTTTCATTATTTCATCCCTAACTCGTCTCGATTTTGGGATTCTGTAGGAATGAATATGCATTCAATCGCAATATCTGAGAAAATCATCCGTACATTCTATTTATTCATTACTTTCTCATTTTCCAATAATCTTTTAAATTAGCTATTTGAAGTACGTTTAAGTTTAATTACACCCAACTATATCATTACATCGATCTATTCAATATTTATTTAACAAACTTGAAGATTCACATAATTATTCATTCTAGTCATTTAATTTGTCCCCGTCATAAAAATATAAATGTTACACTTTTATATTTACTTAAACTCCATACTTATCAATCAACCTTACAAAATATTTGAACGACGGTGTGAATCAGCTTTGACTGATCGTTGTGAAAAATCATCACTGCCTTTCGAGGTAAAACTTTTTGACAATGTAAAATCGGAGCTCATCTTTGTCCCCAATTCATGCATTTTTGCTCCTCGCCGCTTAACATCCTTCAATAATCCTAATATGATTGTATATCCAAATAGGATAATGATAATCAAAGTGTTGCATATCTATAACATATTATCGCCATGAATTAAATGCTAACTTATCCTCCTCCCATTGTTGCATTTCAAAAATTATTGAATGATACTAATGCTTATTATAGATGATGCAAATAGATAAAATGAGTGAAGCCTTGAGAAACTACCCTTTTGCGCTTCCCATAGCACATCAGATCAAGCAACCAATTCTTACAATAGAAAAAAGATAACTATCACACTTCAGTTCATCAGTTTGACTTTTTGTATGAGGAGGATGTCAAAACTAATGATTCCCTGAAATATGCAAATTTCACCATCATGAATTACCATGCATCCACTATCAAGCTCGAAAAAAAATGCTCCTTACTAAATATGTCCCTCAATTGTATCCTTGAAACTGAAACCATTAATTAGTGTCCACGCTGTGTGTAAAATGCTAATTGATCTAAGACTTCCTTCATATAATTGCCTATACCAATAAAGTCTATAAAAGCACTGAGACAGAACCACAATAACTTCATCCAAGCATCCAGCTCTGTACAAATTCAAATGTCAGAAGATCGGTATAAGCCTAAAACTTAAAAACTCTTTCTATAAACGTTACTCTTGCTATATTGCGAAACCCCTCAACAGTAAAATTCATATTCTTTATCAAAGTTGTACAAAAATTACAGACAAGTTTTGAGAGCAAATAAAATTAAAGAACATAGGGAGTTAAAAAAAATCGCGTCCCATTGTAATGAGCGAAATGATGGAACCTGGAAAAAGATAACTTTAAATCTACCATATTCGGTTTTTGTGCGCTGTTACCGGAATTCGTTTACAAAACATTTTTCAGAAAATTAAATTTTAAAACAATTAAATCAGAAACTAACGACTAATGCTTTTAATGTGCGCTCGGAAAACAACGGAAAAAAAAAAACAATACTTGTCAAAATAAACCAATCAGAAATAAAAACCAAGAACAAGCTTTCGATAACGGAGATATTTTTAAATAAATACAGTGGAGAAAGCATTCCGAACTAAAAGTTCTCCTCAAATTATAGGATATTAAAAACCAGATAAAATATTACATAAGGAGAAAATAGTGCAAAATACATTTGGTGTGTAAATCAACAGATGAATTTTGCAATTCAAAAACAAACCGATGTGCAAGTAAGGGGACAACCAAAGACCATCGTCTCAGCGAGATCGTGCAACGACAATGAAGACGAAGACTTAATGAGAGTCGAGATGTCTTCAAGCAACGGCTTTTTTCCTATTAGGAATGATAAAAGGATAGGACATCTATTCCAGACAGTATGGACAGTTACGTGTTTTAGAGCTAAGGCTGAATAGAACAGTAACTACCATCCTATTGAAAAACCGCCTTCTTACAATTTCAACAGTTTTTTTGAAGCTAAAAACAAATTGCTCTTTGAATAAGAAAATCCGTGGTGATGAAAGTGAGATCGCTCAAAAACTAACAGCGCACTGACTTACCAATAAAGAGATGGAAGGTGAAGGTCAAGTGAAATAAAAATACGAATTGTACCTTACATCATTCACAACTTGCATCCAGAAACTGAATATTAACCCAAAGATAATTAACCTGATAATTAACCTAATGTTCGTGTCGCATTTCGGCATACCTAATGAACAAGAACAAAAAAAAAAAACAGTAAGAAAAAACTCTTCTGAGATCGTCGACGTAATGAAAAATAAGCACATAAACAGCCGTCATATTTCAAATTTCCACATATAAAGAACTAAATTAGATGTATAGAAATAGAACGAGAAAAGATTTCGTAAAAGTGAAATACACTGCAAACCCATAGGCTAAGAAATATTACATTCCATTCCTTAACAACTGACGCTTTTGAAATGGGAAACTCCATTCCAAAATGTGCGCAACTTCTTTAAATCTCTTCAGTGAAATCCTTTTCCATTCCATAACGATTTGTTCAATTTTTTAAAATATCACTGAGACGGCTGCAAAATAATATAAAATAATATAGCTATTTCCGCAACTTTTCAAATCAAAGAAATTTTTATACATTTGCTCCAGTTGAAATTTATGCGCAAAAAATCCTAACTATTGCAAATGAAATTTTCAGAATTCAAAAGATGTAGATCATGAGTATAAAATTCGACCAAATTATGCGAATCTTATTCCTCCTAAAGATGAACTACTTAGTGCCGTGATTATCCCCACTCTCGTGATATGAGAGACTTCATGAAGCTTCGGATGCTTCAAGTATGACATAGCAAAGTGGGAAATGAAACGATATCACACAGACGGTGTGTCTGCTCAATTTGACATCTTTTTCATTGATAAATTAATTGTTTTTCTTTTATCAGTCAGAATTACGCTTTGCCAGGCCTTGAACATAATTTCCGGAACAATCTGCAGCTTTATCTAGCAAAAAAACACAATTCTACTGGTTTTATTTAATCGACATAAAATGAAAGCTTACATCCACAGGAACAAATTCTAAACCAGAATCAGAACTCAATATCTTTCTTTGCTCCCATTCACCGTCACCATCACATTTATCTTCCTTACAAACTTTTTTTTCCATGGATTTATTATCTTCGGATTTCCTATCCGTTTTATCGCGGGACTCTTGCTCTTCGTGACTCCCAACCGAATCCGTATCTCTAAAACCACAATTTTTACCACTATCATTCACTGTCTAAAAAAGCTCACCATTACTTTAGGTTGAAAAGATGTGTTTTAAAATCACTATCATTACGAACTGAAAAGGTTAAACAAACTTCGCAGGGGACGATCTTCCTGATAAACTTTCTTGTATAGTTTCGAAAATCTGTGAGCTACGACAATCTGGATAATTATTGGCACACACTTGTCCTTCATGGCTAACACGTGGTGGACTGACATGGAAATCCGACGCATTTGCCGGATCTCTTACAACATAATCGTCTGCTTCATCAAATTCATTTGGTATACACACTGAGCTATTGACTGAAATTGGCTATTGACTTTTAAAAAAATATATTAATGTGAATTCGGTCTGTACTATGTAGGGAACTTTTCTTACAAATACCTACGAAAGATATAGCATATTAAGGAATAATTGAAAATACTATTACGTAACACTCATCACTATCCATCAGACCTTCATAATTTTGCCTTTAATAATTCTACTTTTTTAGTATACGACTAAAATAATGTCTTCTCCCCAGTGCTGTGCAAGGAAATAAGAAATAAACATGGTATATAAAATATTTCGTGTTTCAGAGGGACTTGAAAGAATACTGAAATATGAAATGACGCTCAGAAAAATAAAAATTGCCAGCAAGAAAACTGTACGTCTAAGTTGCACATCACCATTCCCCAAGCTTTTTTACACCTCAGCACGGTTAATATTATTCTATCTAATAAGTCAAAAAAACTGTGCAGCACAACCATTGCTGTAAACAGAAATGATAGTTATAAACTAACGTTGTTCCCTACGCTCATATGTACGACGTGACGAAAGTGTTGAAGTACATTCGTTTTCTGCATCCAGAGCATGCACAACGATATCACTTGTATCGCGCAATCCAAAACACCGTTGTCCACAACCAAATGATGAAGTGCGTGATCTGAGAAAGCGAGAACATAACAATAAATCAAATAACTTTTCACTTATAATAGATGTGTGCTTGAACGTGTTTTTATACTTTTAACAAAATATGATAATTGTTACCACAATATTCGTCATCGGAATACTTTATTTAGCAAACCAAATTAGGCAAGCAAAACAGCAATATACCTTGAGGGACTGTCGACACTATGCAGCGAACCACTTGCTGATTTGCCGAGTGATAAACCACCACCACCGAAATCCAGTGGGACATGATCGCCTGTAGGATCGTTACCCATGTGACGTTTAGAATAAGAGGTTGAAAGTCCTGACCCTATGCTTCCTGATCGAACTGAAATTTACATCATAATTCAGAAAAACGAAAAAGTACAGAAAGTAAAATTACCATACAACTCCATGCTTAAAGAATGGAAAGCTCAATTATTAAAACTCAATAAACAGGTTGACACGAGACAATATCATCTCGATTTGTGCAAAGTTAAGAGTCGCATGTCTATGCTGAGCTTAATACAAATATTGACTTTTCCTTCACTACAATGAAGTGCCTGCTAAGTAAGCTAAGTTTAGTTAAGTAAACAAATAAAGATTTGTTATGATGCATCTTACTCTGATTTGATCACAAGCTACCATTCAGTACGATGTATAGCAGCAAAAACAAGAGAATAAAGCGTAAAGAAAAATACTATATCTTGTTTTGCTTCTAAAAAATGCAATGAACTAAGCGCAACTCACCGCGAGATATTGGATATGGATCAGGGGCGATGAATACTTGAGGTGTAGAGGGCATAAACGAAGAGTTTGGCGAATGAACAAGTGAAAGACCAGTTGAACTCGTTGATGATGTTTGGGATGTATTCGACAAACGATGTGCACGTGACATAAAGTCCCGAGATAGTTTTCGAAATGGCTTCCTGCAAATCAGATTATATTTTGTTCAAAATTTAACGGATAAACTTTTCTGAGCTAGTAAACATTTTATTTGCATCGATTGGCATATTTTTTGGAATTGACTATATACATACATATATTTGATACGTAATGCCAATTCCAGAAAAAAAAAAGTTATATATATATATATATATATATATATATATATATATATATATATATTATT
>NW_018108182.1:352392-390859 GCF_000183805.2 Loa loa | reverse complement strand
ATAATATATATATATATATATATATATATATATATATATATATATATATCTTTTTTTTATCTCTATATATATATCTGAAATTTAACATACTGAAACCACGACTTGCTGCTTCCTAAAGAAAAAAGCTCTCTTTCGGGCATCTTCTTGAGAACAAGTTGATGACGGCTTATTCGAATGATGTATATCTTCGCTTTGCGGTAAAGACCCACTATCACGCCTGCAATGAGAAATGACTATGAAGTTAAAACAAAAACACGCAATTACGCATAACAGAAACCATAAATTAGAGAAAAAACTGAAGAGATTCGAGATGTGATAATTTAATAATACTTCACTAACAGGAAATCTGGTGCTGGCGAACCATGTTCGGGATGCATCAGTTTTCTACCTGAATGTCGCGGTTGCTGATGCACAATGTGTGATGCACCAAACGAATATGTTCTAAAAAAATATTCATGAAGCAAAATATATTTGCAAGTCCCATGAAGGCTTTACTTCAGGATAAGGGAGCGAACCACTAAAATTAGTACAAGATCGAAATGAAAAACTTACCGCGGTGCGCCGTTTGCTGCCATTGAAGAATAGCAACTATCACTGCTATCCGACACATAAGATCGTACTTCCTCGAAATTGAATTGTGGCTCTCCTGAAAACGCAAATAATACAAAGATTTATCACAAGGAGCTTATTTAGCTGAAAAAAAAAAAAAAAACTCGGTCAAGTACTTCGCTTTGATCTGTTTTGTGTTGCATCATCGCTCCTCACCTCAAACTTACGATTCTAAAAAACATTTGATTCCAACAGTATTTCATACATTAATTTGATGGACAAAATAATTTCGCCAGGAACGTTTCAGCTGGTAATGATGAAGACTTTTTCTTAATGATTATAATGAAAAGTTATAATCATTACCTATTGATAGACCAAGAAGCGATGCACTTCCTGATGACCATGAATTCATTTCCATTGGAGCATAATCCAAATTATCTCCAGATGCATTCTTTGACACTAAAAATGGTTGAAATGACCATTAAAACCACAAAGTTTTCAAATCAAATCGGAAGTTTATTTATCTCCTGGTCAAGAACTGACAGCAGCATATTCTCTAGCACAAGAACAAATGTAGAAAATAAGTAGAAAATTAGAAAAAGCAGATGAAAGTAGTAGTAAATATATCAAAAACGGTAGAAATCTAACAAAATTCTAGGGAATGTATAGTTGGTAGACATACATTACCTTACTGTTAAACAAAAACTGTGCTTTTATATAACTTGATCAACCTGACTTCTATTATACAAGGTAAGTGTCCCATTTTCTGTTGCGGATGGGAAACTACCAAGCCCATCGTCTACCCATCAGTTAATTGAATAGGGAAATGAGTTTTGAAAGATTTGAAACTATCATCATTACTCATTAAACGGAACCCAACAATATTAGCCGCTTCGTTAACAATGTTAAAAAGAAATAAAGCCTTTGAATGAGATATATGAACTTTCTAAATGCAACAGCTTATAACAGCTTTTTTCCATTTATTTTCATGACCTTGACTTTCCTTTAATTTTGCGTTTACAATATCAATAACTATTACTTTCGCCGGGTGTTGACTGCAAGAAATCATCATTGGTACTCATGCTTCCGGCAACTGAACATGGTGTACCATCGGCTCGATCATCAGATTCGGAGCGTCCACTGGTTGTCGAGATAATTTTGCGAGAATCCGAGTGGGGTGCAAACTGTTGCTTTGATATGGATGGATGCGTTCGTTCGATGTTTGCTTTAATCTGTCGCTCCACAGCTGTTTTAGCAGAATTTGTTACTTCCTCCGCGTCGGTCCGTAATGTGCCACCACTATAATTTATTTTAATTTCAAATCCAAAGCCTCCAGAAAGTTTGGCGAATGAAAAATGTCTTCGAGCAAATAGTTAATAATAATATGAGTGTATAAATAGCCCATAACCATGGTTGAAACATAACAGATAATGAAGAAAAACTTCAACCACTATTCAGTAGGTCAGATATGCGAATGCTCACACATACAGCAGTTACAGTGATTCAAAAAGCAAAAAGATGAGGACAGATTCAGATAATATTAAAAATATATAAAAACCTATGAATTTATATTTACATGTTTCTACCATCTTTTGCGTTTAATCACCCTCTCTACTGCCAGCCATTCAGTTCATTAAATTTTTCTGTGCTACTCAACTACTAATACCACTATTTACTATTGCTTCTTCCAATTTTCTACGCAGATTCAAGCAGATCAGAAAAGAATAAAATAAGAACCACTGTTTCAAAATCTTCACACTGCCTTTTTCCAGTATAAATTGGAATAACATGAGAAATGTTAAGAACTGGAGATAAACAATTCATTAGAGGTAAAATAAACATTTTATCAGCACTACTTTTTAGATAACATATAAAACCTGCCTGTCTTCAGTTTCTTCTGCAGCTGATAATGACGCAAGCGGAAAATGATTTCCAAAAACACTTGACCACTCCAAACTTTCTAATGACAGTTCTGCTGGGAAACATTTCCTACTACTTTTTTCATTTCCTGTCCTGTAAAGAAGTTATGCTGTTCAAACCATTTCTGCATTAAACATTTATATAAAATCAATATGCAATCCTTGATCGAACTGGTATGAAATGGAGCTGACTGGGGAACTGCTGATGACGAGGGAAGTGATATTTTCGTCTCAAAACTTCGTGTTCGATCAATTTTTTTAATTGACGAATTCTGCTCGGACCGTGAACTCTTCAGACATTTCCCCCTGTAAAGAGTAGATCATTAAAAACTCCAAGGAATAAACTCTCGGTGAAGAAATGAATTTCAGAATATAAATCATTGAGATATCGATCTGAGACGCTAATACAACTGGAATTTCAAAATCCAAAATAAAAAAGGTGAGACTGTTGCAGATGTATTGATATACAGGTTGATCAGAATTTCCATCTCAAGTTGAATCAATGAATAATGCAATGATACTTCAGACAAAAGTATGAATAACCGATGAGTATTAGATATAAATGTCAACGTAATTTCTTGGCAACATATAAAGTGTACCTAACGGTGGTCGAATCGAACCACAGAAAAGAGGGAACATTTGGCGATAATGTTTCTTCCTGTGTTCTTTCCTGGATTGAATCTGCAGCCCATTTATAACCACGTAATTGGGCTCGTCGTTCCTTCAGTGACAGTTCATCAGGTGTCAGTTTTCTAAAATAATCAAGCAATAAATTTTCAAAATATAAAAAAAGGAAAAACCATTGCTTTGTGATTTCATTCTAAGAGTATCGGTTTCAAAGATTACTCGTTTTTCCCAGATATTACATTCACAAATTAATAATTAGTTCTTTAAAGTTGAAAATCGCCTACATGAACGTTTATTTTGTAAAGAAAATACATGGTGCGCTAACAGTCACTTGATGAGACAAACTAGCATTCATCCATTTTCTTCTTCTAACAAGAAATGTTGGACAAAATTACCTTGATGCTGTTGTCCCTGTTCTTCGAAGTCCACTGTGCGTATGAAGTCGGTCGCGATGCGAATGATACGTAGAAGTTAAGTGTAATAGTGGCCTGAAAAAGATAACAAAAAGAAATAATATGCTTCAGGCTGTTCGACCAAATAATTGAAAATCCTGAGCGCTGTTTGTCGAGTAAGAAGAATAGTCTTCCAGTACATGTTGAATTCTCTAATCTTAAGTCTGGAGAGATAGAGAGATTTGAAAACACAGAACGCAAGTCCGAAGGTACATAAATTTCTTGGAGAATTAAATATAGATTATTGAAATAAAAAGTAGGAAGGATAATTGCTACAGCAAAGTAAATTATTATCATCAAATGAGTGTAGCTATTATCACTGATGACTTTAAATTAACGATTAAAATGTAATCCAGTAATTAACTTTAAAAACAAATCATATGCTTATGAAATGAAGAAAACCCAAAACTAAAAATAAAATAACCCATTCGGCATTTTTTTCTTTTTTTCACACTCCTCTTCGATAATTTTATTCAACTTGTTGTGCACATCGGCAGCTACTTCCTCACAATCACACAGTGCCCATAGCTCGCCGGAACCGGACGGTGACGAGCGACCCATCACCATAAAAAAATATCTCTCCTGGCAACCAAAACTAGCCATGTATTGTCGCTAAAATAAAAACATTAAAAAGTGCTAAGCAAAACGCATTTACATACACCGGAGTAGACTGCTCTGTGAAATATGCAGAGCAAATGGAATATGAAGTAAAATTTAGCGAAATAGAAATGAAGTAAAATTTACTATCTTGAACTCATTAACTCTCACCAAAGATAGACCACAGAAATAATGGTACATAATCTGATATGAAGCAACAAAACAACGTTGTTTTTTGTGCTAAGCAAAACGCATTTACATAAATTTTACAGGAAAATTCAACTGAAATTAAACAACTGTTCTGTTGGGTTTTGCCTGCGGAAACAAGAATCTGGATATTTCTTATTCTAATATAATACTTGAATAATTATGATAAATGATAATATTGATAATATGATAATATTCAGAAACTTACAGGAAATTCGACGAAATCGGTTACTCTGAATGGCGGAATGCCTGACTGCGATAGGGCATCCGAAGATGCTGGCTCAATACCTCGTCGACATAAAATAATCGTGTGATGATAAAAACATAATCGATGTGGTCCAAGTAATGATGGGTCTTTTGTACACAAATTAACCAATTTCTCCGAAGATTTAACTGATTTCCGGAACTTTGGATGTTCAACCATCGTTACGTCCCAAGCACATTCTAAAACAACATTTCCCCAATAAAATCATTTTGGAAGGATTACAACCCACTGGGAAGAATAACAAGAACCACAGCTATATAATTTTTTTTTTACTTTCCAGTTTGAGAAATGCAGCTTAATTTGAGAACTGCGAGTTTTCCACCGGTATAAAACTATCAAGACGATCAACACTTTCTGCCCAATGCTATCGTTTGCATGTTAGAGCTAGCTATTCACAAGTTCCTGGCTAATGAGACACATGGCATAAGCCACTGAATAATCTTATTATTATTAATTCGTTCTTTCCGAACAGCTCAAAGTTGAATAAAAACATAATGGCACAAACGATGACAAATAAAATATACCGTTACCAGTAAAAAGCTAAGGGAAAAAGTAAAGACTTACCAAAAAACTCGTTAGCAAGAACGGGTCGTCCAAGATGTAGAGCACGGGCGGGTATCACCGCAGACATTAACATATCGTACCACTCATCACTCAACACATCCGTTTCCGCTCGCAAAACGAGTGTTTCATCAGGTGTCATAATTGCTACACAATATTTTAATCGGCCATCAAACTGTAAAAAATATTCTAGCAGATTTTTGTAGAAAGAAAATTTAATGGACGATAAAAAAACTTATTTAATCTAATGGGCGACAATTTAATAGACGATTTTTCGTGAGACAATTTAATAATTTAATTTAACAGGCAACTTGACTTAAAGAAATTGAAAAATTTAATAGTCTAAGAGACGATATGGACTTAATGAAGGACTAGGTCTTTGACTCTGACTAATTAATAACAATCGACTGCTTCAGAAATTTTTGTAAATCTTCTCTGCCATTAGAATATGCAGAACGTACAAATTTATCAGAAGAATCCTCCCAGAAAACGAAATTTAAAAAATTACCAGGGAGACAGAAATTGAAATTAAAGCAGGATAATGCAAGAGATGTCAAACAGCGCATAATACCCCACTCGGTTACTTAATACTTTGTAGTATAAATGTAATGTCTTTCAAAGTTTCGGTACATTTATCCATACAAAATATTTGTGAAAAGTAGCATCTGAGCTACTTAAAAAATGGAATGCAATTTAAAAATACTTTGGTTATACATAAAAATCAAATAAATCATTCCTTTCAAACAAAAAAAGAAAAAAAAATCAAATAAAAATCAAATAAATCGCAACATCCATTCCTAAACAACTTTTATTATTTAATATAATGAAAGTTGTTAGGGATGAATGTTGATCAAAATATCACGTAACGCCATAAAACCCGGTCTGGTAGGAAGCGAAGCTTAACTGATTTCACTTCAATTCTATTTTCAGGCCAATGGAGTGCACACCCCAATTCTTTAAATAATAATTAAATAAGTAACATTTCTGAAACTACCCAAAATCTCGCGATTTTCGTTTTTGAAACTGGAAAAACAAATAAAAGTTTCTGTTGTCTCGAAAAAAAAAACATCTATTAAAAAATACAGCAACAGCTGGCGACTTTTCAATTAGCCAATAGAAAACTGTCAGAAATATTATTCCTTAACTTGAGAGAACTGTGAACCGTTATCTAATAATATCAACTACATACAATGGGGAACTCACAGTGACATTAGAAAAATGGCCCACTGGAAAAACTTGAACTTATATGCACTAAAAGAACTACTAATTGAAGGAACACAATCCACTCCAGAAATTTCACGTTGAAAAAAAAATTCACAACTATTCATTTTGCAGAAAAGTGAAAGAAATTAAAGATAGCTTCGTCTTTTTCTACACAAATTAATATTTGTAGTTTACCACCAATGAGAAGTTTCTAAGAAAAGGATTAATTAATAAGCATAGGCTTTTAAGATGATAGAAGAATGCTTCGATAAGTCTAAAGTTACATATGAAATTAATGATTCGGCTTACATGCCGATTAATGTTGAAACACGTGGAGAGATCAATCAGATGTCGTGGATGTCTGTTCTTTCTTTGAGATTTCTTTTCACTTTCATGTAATTCAAGTGCACGATGACCCAACACTGCGTAATACATTCTTTTTGTTTTCTGAAAATTAATAAACATTATCAAGTCTTCTTGTAGACGAATGATAAAAACAATTTTTACTTTTTGTTATACAGAAATCGAAAAACAGAATATAGACAAGTCATAATCAGGAATTCTGCTCAGGATCTAGTACTAATTTACTTACGCAGGTGAAAATGTGGCTATAACGTAACTGATTTCGGGACGCCCATTTCTAAATGCGAAAGCAGTGGATATTCAGGTCTATTAAAGGTGCAGCTTCTAATTCATATGATTATAAATGTGACGAATTCCCTAAACAATTTAATCCTAAATGAAAGAGTACTGGAGATCATGACAGCATTTCAAGAAAAGCCACTTACGACAGGTGAAAATGCAGCTGTAACGTAGCCCGATTTCAGGACGCCTGCTTCTTCGTCCACTGAACTTGAACTTTGTTTTTTGTCCATTTTTCTTCTAATTTAAAATAGAGATAAGTAATTCTGTAACAGTACAAACATTTGTTCTGCTGACATCCAAAATATTGTAATCAGATGGAAGAACGCATAGAATTCCATTTTCCAAACATGCCGCGGTTATTGGCTTCTCCTTCAAATGAACCACCAAAAAATCAGAATCGAGAATAATATTGTACCTTCTGGTACTAGGTATATATGCGTAACAGAGAAAATCTCCTCCAAATGAGAAATGAGAAACCCTGAAATAACAATTTCGTAAAACCAGTTCCCAATTCTGTATTGCACAAACCAATTAAAATATGGATAAATCAGAGCATGACAGATAGCAAACATAGCTAGAGTAAAGAAGACAATAAACGTACGGCACGATGTAATCTACCAATTACCATAACAGTTAACAATTGAACTCCAACAGAAAGGAAGAGATGAAAGGAAAATACAGTTTGTAGTATACGACGCGACAAAAACAGTGGTAAATGTGAAGAACAAGACAGCATACGCAGCAACGCACGGTATTGTCGTTCACTGTATAGGTATGTGACATTGCTGAATGCAAAGATGGGAACATCTGGGATAACCTTTCGACATAGGATTTGAATTCCAAATTGTGGGGAAGTACAAAAACAACCTAGTAAGAACATTAACAGCGTCGCAAAAAATGTGACAAGAACTAGAGCGACACATACAACGATAATGACATAATTTTGGTCACGGGAAGAGAGAAAAAAGAGTATGGAATATTTTTTTTGTCTGCTTATCGATCTTTTACCAACATGACCTCATTCTTTACTAAACTCAATGCGTCAAACATCAGCTCAGTACACCCCAGCTGCAATTACTTAACCCCAACCTCACCTCTGATATTTCGATAACATGAGTTAATTCCCGGCGAACGATTTTAACGATAAATCACTGAAACCTATCATCCCAAAACCAAGATCATATGAAATGGTAGGTTGACCCCGCAGCATCGACGCATTCCCACTTTATTCTGAAGAATTTCTATCCATGTATCGTCAGCAGGATCAGATAATAATAAGTAATATTACAAATTATGATTGGAGAAGCGATACATCCTCCACATACCGTCAACAAGTTGTACTTTTTAATTCGCTTTGATAATTTCATCTTCTGCTCATTTAAATCTCATTAAATTCACTTTTGTAAACCTTTAATTGAAATTTAGTGAAATGTGAAATGCGACTAGTGAAGTAAATAATGAAATGCGCTAGTGAAATGCGGCTAGTTAAATGAATAATGAAATGCGTTAGTGAAAAGTGAACAGTGAAATAAGCTAGTGAAATGCGCATTTATAATCCCTCATTTTGCAATAGATAAGATTATTACATAAGCTGAGCATTTTTAAATGTTAATAACTGTTCATCTACTAGCTATTACTTCCCATAAAGTAAGAATTTAGTTGCTAGAGTAGATTACCTATATAATGATTGTAAATAAAAAAAAAAAAAAACATTAGAGATCTGGTATACTAGCAATTTACAGTGTGGCGAAAAATAATTGAGTAGAATCAGACCGGTTATTGGGTGTCATTGTTAGTGTGGATTGTATGGAAACGAGTAACTAGTACTGGGAATCTTTTCAAAATGATCAGGTTTTCAAAACGATCACTTGAGAAGCACATCATATTACTATTGTGAAGATTAGTTGAGGAATGTGATATGCAACAATTTTAGGAAACCAACGCTTCTTCTGATTTCATCCAAATTTGAACTTTCGCTAGGCTCAATTAAAAATCCTTTTTTTTCTAAAAACTTTATGTCCGTTTATTAAGATTTTAACAAAAAAAGGAAAGTCTTGGTTCAAATGGACAGTGTGGGGGGTACATTAGAACTTTGTTATGGGTATATCTTAAAAAGAGGACTGAAGGTTATAGAGTGAATGTGTATGCGCAGTACTGATGATGGACGGAAAAAAAAACTTTAAATTTTAACTTTTCATTTTAATAAGCCTTTTCCGGTTTCACTTTTGCATTCGATTTAGTTCTTTTAAAAGCTGAAAAAGCATTCATTCAAGTTGGCAAACATATCTGTGCATTTAAAGTTATAACAGCTAACTTTACTCATTCTTTGTACTATAGTATAAAATAAAATAAAATAATTTTCAAATTTTGGGTTATACTTAAGCGCTGCAAAGAATGTGCAAAAATATGAAAAAGCTTTAAATCAAAATATACATTAAACTGTTTCCACTTTTCCTCTAAGCAACAACAGCAAACAATCAGTTACTTCAACGTTTTTTTTTCTTTTTTTTTTTTTTTTGTAAACATCAATCAATTTATGCAGAAATCTGCTCCTACAATTGATTGAATGCTCAAAAAACTATTCCAATACCATTAATTATGCATTCATTCAGTTGACTGAAAAAAAAAACAACCAAATGATAAAAGAGAAATAAATATTAAAAAAAATAACCTCTCCTTTTCTCGTTTTTATTTTTCTCTCGTTGCAGCTGAGTGGAAAACAGAAAAAAAGGGGACGTTGAGGACGATGAAACAGAAAGTTTGAAACATCAATCAATGAAAAATTGGTTAAGTTTTGTTTTGAAATGCAAAAATATTGAAAATATTAAAAATGAGATTTTGTTACGACTGACCCTTTTTACCTTCTTTTTTTTTATCTTATAAATATCAATGCATTTAATGTATTACGATATCATTGTTATTTAATGCATTGCAAAGATGTTTTTATGCTGGGACAATCGGAGAGAATCAATCATTAATGGTAGTAATATTAAACTTATGCTTATGCATAATTGAGAATCATTTGCCAATAATTAATATCTTGTTGGTCGTTTTAACTTACCTGGCTGATAATGTTTAGCATTTGTTTAGCTTATCTGAAATAATTATTACAATTGTTACATATATGTTTGCTCCATTATTTCCAAGTTATTATCGCTTTATGAAGTGGAATAAGTTAGGTTATTAAAAAATCAATGTGTCAATAAGTAAGTAAATAATTCGATAAGTTACAAAATATCATTTTGTGTAACATAATTTTTTTCACAATTTTTGCAAAGTAAAGCCATAAATTTTATTAAATATTACAATGGCAAGTAAATTCCGTCTTTTTTTTTAAATTACCAAGATTTTTAAAAAAAAAACACTCATTGCAAAAATAAAGGTAATAATTGTTAGTAGGAGGGAGATAAGAAATGCTTGACAAAATGATTTTTGAACAGTGCAATAAAATGAGGACAGATATTTGTCGTGTAAGATAGAATGGAACTCACGTGATCTTCTCCCGTCTAGACCTTTGCAACGAAATAAAAAGTATGTATTGCGCTTTTGGTGGTACCAAAAAATAACAAGTAATAACAATCTCTATCCCAAAAGACGATGTAATTAATTTTTTAATCTTAATGAGGTACAATTTGGATTACCAAATGTAATTACACATATTCGGTACATTATCATGATTTTAAATTGGAAAAAAGATTATTAAAGCCTTTTTCTATGGATGAATGTATGCTCTCATCTCATTGGAAATGTTTACATCTAAAATTGATGAATAATTAATAGTTATTTAAGTATAATATTAATAAAAAAAAAAAAAAAAAAAAGGGAAAGGAAAGGGAAAAATAAGAATAATTATCTTAATGATAATGCTACAAAATGCCCCCCCCCCCTCCCCCCCATAACCATTACAGTTCAATCATACAAACAAATCGTTTCTTATTTTTGGCATTGCAGCAAAAAAGGAAAAGTGAAGTATTTTCAAACAATGAATCGTTCTTTAGTTTGAGAGGAGAGAGGTGTAAAAGAGGGATGTAAAAAGAGTGATTACTACGGTGGAAAAAAAAAAAAGAAAAGGAAGGAAGGAAGAGAGGACTGTTGAAATAGCTGTTGCTGAAGTTGAGAAGAATCGTTGAAATGAACAGAGCAGATAGAAAAAAAAAAAACAAACAATCTTTAACAAAAATTTGTTGTAAACAACGAACTCTTCACATCACCAATTTTATGTTCAATATCACTTAACCAATGAAATGTAAACGATGATGATGATGATGATGACGATGTATGTTCAATGCCTTAAAAAGAAGAGAATGTATTTGTAAATAGAATCGGCAAATACACTATTGAAAACCGGTAACCGGTTTAGCTATATTTCAGAATAATAATTAGTGTACAATATATTTTGATGTAATTGCAATTATTAGTCATGTTAAAATGATTGATTATTTTGTTACAATTTTATCATTTATGCCTAATAGAGGAATGTCACATAATATCACAGCTTACTATTCGAATATTGTGACATTATATTGGCTAATTTGTGTTTTTCAAGCATTTAAAAAACTGCTAGCTTAAATAAATGTCTAGCTAGTTTTACATTTTAATTTACATTTATTACTCTCTACTCATATATGATAAGTTCGATCTTTTCTAGTGACATTAACAAGTTCGGTAAATTATTTCTGGAAGAAGTTGGATAGAAACATTCCTCAATGATAATAGCTTTTTTCTTCATTATAATGCAAACAATGGAAGGTAATAAAATATATGTGACAAGGCGAAATTACAATTCTATCAGAACCACACACATACTGACACACATACACATACACACACATATGCACTTACACATTTACATAGATAGTTACACACACACACACACACACATACACACACACACACATACACACACACACACGCATACACATACACAAATAAGTACACATACACACACATATACACAAGCATACACATACATACACATATGCACCATACACGTACACACACACAAACACAGACATATCGTTGGCATAGTAGTTACGAGCATTTTCGGCATACATCACCAGATGTTTTATAGTTTCATTTCCATTTTATTGTTCCATATCACCAATGAAATATAGAGAACGTATGTGTTTCTATTTTCAGTACTGATGTTCCGAGAGTTACCATTACCTCTTCACCGGAATGGACTGTTGTTTCTCGGATCATTAGAGTGATTAGAACCAATCACAGGAAAAATTCTTCACCGGAATGGACTGTTGTTTCTCGGATCATTAGAGTGATTAGAACCAATCACAGGAAAAATTTTTAGGTAAAAAGAGATATGACTGCTGATTCTTCTAAAAAGTTATCTGTTCCAGAATCAATACTTTTCAAGTTCTTAGTGATCATTTCTTACTTTTTTCTTTTTTCATTTACCATATGACATTTTCTACTTAACATACTTAACTTTAAGTTATCATTACTGTACTACTATTCATATCATATCATATCATATATATTCTAATTATTTCAAAGCCACAAAATAACTAAAACGATTTTACAGCAGAAATTAATGTTATGCATATATGAAGTTTAGATATTTTATACGAACTCCAATAAAATGTCCTAATTACTAATTATTGTAACTAATTACCCCTTCATTAATACAACGCAATCTGATGTCGGTGATAACGAGTATTGGAGAGGATTTATCTATCCATCTATTCATTGGTTCAAGTTTCGAATGATTTCAACCTGAAATGATCAATTTCTTCACAAATATTTACAATAAAATATTTCTCATTATGTTCTATTCATTTTGTTAAAATAGTAAAAATAATACTTCACTGAACCTCTTCCACTTATACTTTACACATTGTTTATCACAACCTGTTGACCTCTCGAATCGATGACATTTTCTTAATCAAGTTAATTCAATCAGGAAGGATTATGACATGACATATAGCCACAGTCATAATTCCTAATTTATTTGTAGTTTGATACATTCATGAAAATCTTTCCAATGATTATCACATTATTTTACCTGTTTCACTCGTCTAATCAAAAGTGAAAATTAAGCTCTAAGTTCTAAATCGGTTTAATGAAATGATGACCAATGTCCACATTGATCTGGTACCTTTGTTCGTTCAGCTAGTTCTATTAAATTAAACAAGTTCTTGTTTATAATTGGTAGCCTTCGCAGTAACTGTTGATTCATTCACATTGTTTATGATCACTTCTTTCTAATGATGATATCAGTAAAAGACCGAGTGATAAGCGGAATAGGAAAGGCAAGAAATTTCTGTGCTTCTACGATTTCTAAAAGGTTCCAAAAAGTGAGTCAGAAAATCCATCAAATGCTAAACTTATTAATACAGAACTGATAAAGTAATGATTTCAATTAGACATATCAGAGAGTGATTATATTCCATCTAATCCTAAAAGACTAAATTTCAAATGTACCTGATACATCCACTCTGAAACCAATTCTGATATCTCTTAATTTTTTTTTAAACTTTTGATATCCTAAATTCATATGGTCATTTCCTCCGTAACTTTCTCCGTCATCAATTCATATAATAGGTTTATCAGCATGATTCATTCCCATTTCGAATACCCACAAAATTATTGGCACTTCCTCTTAAGTGATAATTCCAGTACTCGAATTGGTTTCTTCATTCTTCCTTCTACAAAGCATTGATCGAGAAGTTAGAAATCCACCATAAGTGTTAAATTGCAAGAGTGACGTACACGTTACGTATGAATGGATGTCATTATACGTGTCACACGTGTCTTTCCATTGAAAGAGTCGTGGAGAAAGTGACCATTTGAAGTGCACCATCTTACATATATTTACCAACGAACGACACTAACGTGATGATGAACATTTATTCACGTAAACATGAAAGACAGGAGGAACACATCCATCCTTCGCTGGAAGGACAGCTTTGATTGACAATGGTTCATTTATGAGTTTTCGGGCTGTTCGGTTGAAGAAACCGCGGTGGCTTGTTTACATCCTGTTTCATTTGTATCTATTATGTTTGTGTTTATGTGTATGTATGTATGTGTTTGTATATGTGTATGTTGTATGTGTGTTTGTGTGTATGTGTGTATATGCGTGTATGTGTATGTGTGTGTGTCTGTGTCTGTGTGTGTTGTATGTATGTGTGTATTTGCATCAGTACAGCCAGAATGAGTAAGTTAATTTTGATCTAAGCTTGTTGGGGTTTGTTTAGGTCTATGTTTATGTTGTGACTGCAAAATGGTATTGAGGATAGCTAAATGTGATGACGTTTTTGCTAATGCTACTGCTGAGGAATTGTAAATAATGTTTAGTCATCAATGTGAATGAGAATAACTGAAGGCAGATAATGGAACTGATAGTGGAACGAAAACACTGACAGGAACTATTTTTTTTGCCACTTCCGGTTAAACTATTTGTGACATATAAAGAAAGAGACTAAGTCGATGGGAAGGACGACATGACATTTGCATTATTTATTGAAAAATGAATTGAGCAATACTTTAAGGAATCATTTTATGATATGATATATGATATGATATGATATGATATGATATAAGGTCAAAATGAAAGGTGGCATGGATAAGACGATAAAAGTTCCATATGTTCTTAAAAAACGAATTATTAATGATAATGAATGTGAAATATATTTGTGAAACATTTGTAGGACTTTGTTGCACTAAAAAAAGATTTTATATGTAATTCCAACAATGATAACAAATATCACATTTGATAAAATAATTATCAATGACCTGATATGGTGATATAAAATGACCTGATATGCTAGATTGGAGCAAAGGATGGCTCTGGTAGCTAATATTATGGATCGTTTTGAATCCTTGGCTATTGTTGATCTTTGAAAATACACCAATTCTAGGATGATAAATACGCTTCCACAATTATCAGATGATTTATCTAATTCTTACTCATTCTTAACGATCTATAAGCTAATTATGAATTAATTATCAAAAATTAATAACTTAGCCGGAAGCGTTTGTTACATTATTTGACGAGTCAAAGTATAAGCATGAAGTGATAAGAAAAAAAATTGATTGTAACTATTAGGCAGACTATATCAAAACTTCAAAATTTTCAAATATTCATAAGTAATCGAATTGGGAAAAATCCGGATTTTGCCGGAACAAATTCAACATCAATCATTTTAAAATTATAATTTAACTTTTTGATATTTGACACTAAATTGTCATTAAATGACAATGAAATGTAGGCGCAACAAGAATGAGCGGAAAATGAGAGATGGAAATTCTTCAAACAAAATTTTTTATTTATTTATTTTTCATTTTTTGTTGCATTTTTGAAAATAAATTTTGAAGAATTTAAAGAAATGTAACAAACGATACTTATTGTTTAAGATATTTAATTTGATGGTTTCAATGTGAACACGTGACAGGTAAAAAAAGGACAAACTTTGATAATTAATCAAGCAAGGTTAGTCGTAAAATCATAAATGATTACTTACATACGGAAAACTGAATGTTGAAAAAGACAAAAATCGTAATTTTCTATGGAAAAATGAATTTCCTCTATTTACTTTTTTCAACAATTTCATTCATTTAACATCAAAAGTATTTCATTTGGAAATAACTTTCAATGCTACAATTCCGCCTTATCTTATTGAATCTTTTCAGCCTTGTGAAAAGTTAATGTCATTCGTTACCAAATTATGATCGAGTACGGTAACAATAGTAATGGAGTAAAGGGTGTTATATTTGCGCCAGGTTGATTAAAAAAAAAAAAGAATTGTATAATTCAATGAGCAAATCAAAGAATAATAATGTAAATAAATGAATGGATAAATTGAAGTGAAATAATGTCCAAATAGTTTATCGCAATTTGAATATTATCAAAGTATAGACATAAACGCATAATGTATGGCGATCGGAAGTTACAACAAACAACTGTAACAGAAGTTAAACGAAGGTGATTAATTAGCATTCAAAAATACTAAAATAACAGATTAACATGAATGACGGAGCGCTTTGTGTCTGCTACAACTCCGCAAAATTTTGATTTTAATAATGAGATATGAATGCTGAATGGGTAAGTTACGTTTGCTCCGAAATCATCAAAATTTTCCAGACATTCTGGAATTTTCCAAAATTCCAGTACTTTACTAGCAAATTGTTTAAACTTTCGAGCATTTACTTTTTTTACAAAGTTTACAGATTAAGAAAGCCGAACGTTTCTATTGTCATTTAGCAATTCAATCAGTCATTAGAATTGAAAAACATTTGGAAAACAGGATTCATTTAGTCTTCCAAAGTGATCCCTCATTTACAACTCCCCAGAGATGTTTACAAAAGAAAATAGTTTACTAAGCAATAATTTGAAGTCTGTACAACTTTCGCAATAATATTGGCTTGTTGAAATCTGATCAACATTTGTCTCAAATATTTCAAACAAGTTAAGGTTTGTTTAATCAAAAAATTGTGAAACTTTCAGTTTAGGCTGATATCACTAACTACGATTACACTGCTACAACAACAATTTGCGCTAGTATCCAATAGAATCAAGTGAATCTCGTGAATCGTAAATTTGCGCCTTAAACCCCAATGAAGGAATCTTGCGGAAATGTAGCTTATTCTAGCTTGAATTAACAAATTGTTGCACATTTTATGAATCACCAAGGTATCATTATTATTCTCCTCTGAGTATTAGAATAATAAACATAATAAAGGAGTGAAAAGTGACAAAGTTCGGGATACCTGTGTCCGGTACCTCTGTTTTCTTTTCTACATCCTACCAACAATCTTCCTGTCATCCTGCTTTATATTATACTGACCGTACTTCCAATGAACAGTGAAAAATTATCGAATTGTATCAGTTTCACTTCAATTTCCTATTAACAACTAAATCCGCTCAATGAAAATGGCTCTGTTCATCTCGCAGGCGATGAAAGGAAAGTTTTAATGTTTGAAAAATGAAATATGGAAAGTCACTATCATTGCATGAACTCTGAAAGAGAGGTCAAAGGTAAAGTTTAGGCGTAATTTTGTCTGCTAAACAACACCTCGATGATATGAAATAACTTTCTTTATGATTTCAAAAAAAATACTTTGTAAACAATTTCAAATGAAATAAAGTAAATTAAATTTAACTTCAACCGATCAAAGTTTATCTGATTTTTGAGTAAAATTCTGAAAGTTTACTGGAAAAAATTAATGCAATATGAAAAGAACAGATAATAAGTAATAATTTTGGATACAATTGATTGAAAACAGCCTTATTTATATATATATAAATTTTAATAAATGAACGATGGATGGAATAATTAAAGAGAACATTTTAATTAGCAATATATAGCGATTTCTGAATCCAAATCTATTCTATAAGAAGGTAAACGGAAGAAATTCGGATTGTTTTGAAAAGAGAACATTTCAGAGGGATATTCAGGAGCTCTCAAAAGATTTCTCAAAGGAGAACCACCGAAAACGATTCTTATCATAGGTATATCTGAGTAATAAAGGTAAAGTAAACCATTAATAATGCTATACAACATGATATACAGAAGAGATCTGTGTTGCTGAATTTTCGCTTTGTTTAGACTATAAGCTGTGATGCCTGGCGTCTATTCAGCCAAATCGACTTCAATATTTTGGCTCCTAATTTTTTCCCCATAGCTCTATCAATCATGGCCTTTTGTTCAGAAACAAAAACAGATATCGTAGTATCGGGTATGTTGGTAGTATTAGCTATTGTCGTAGTATCGGCTAGCTTGATAATATCAGCTATTGTCATAGTATCGGCAATTGTCGTAATATCGGTCAATCAATTATAAATGTAAGAGATGCTTTTCATTTTAATGAAAAGAAGAAAAACATAATCTTTGAATGGAACAAATTCTTTTCGAATACTCCTTAAAAAAGGAAATTTTTCCATTTTGGTAGCAAAGTTATTTTTCCTAAGTTTAATAAATTAAATGCACTGTTTGACCTTTGACATCAAAGCACTTAGGAATAATGAAATCTGAGGTTCAGAAGTGATCGTTCATGAGTAAAAGATATAGATAAGGTAGGAAGTATGAAATGGTTTATACAATACATACTTTAATAGATTTAAATAGCAATAAAAATGTATAAAAAAAAAGAAGGAAAATGATGAGTAAGAGCTATTACAGTACGATTGACTTCTTTTTCAATTCTCTCCTAAAAATTAATTGGAAAATGAAAGCAATCATAAGCAAGAAAAAAAATCAGAAAATCTTTGCTAAATGATCTTTGAACAAGTATAAGAATAGAGAGGATTCATTATCCTTTCAATTACTTCATTTAAAATTTAATTAAATCCTAAACTTTTCTCTAGATTCGATGAAATATTTGCTAAGCTATTGGAAATAGTAAATGTCATTATTACATTATCACATTATCATTATCACTATAGTATCTCCTCCAACAACACTATAACTAGCAATTATTTCATTGTTGAAGATAACAATGAAAGAGTTTGGTAAATGGTATTTTATCACAAACATTGAGATAATACTACAATTTCAATTTCCCTTTGCATAATAAAAAAAAGAATGATTAAATTTCTGGTCATTTATGAGATAGAGACAATATTGCTGTCCTCTACTAAATGACATCATTAAGCTGATTGATTCTATGGCACAAATTATATTATAGGAAATTTTAATTGGAAAAATTCTACTTAAGAATATAGATAGATAGTAATGTAAAAATGAAGGAGTTGAATAAAAGAGCTTAAGTTGGATTGAATGATTTATTCTAAAACTGATTTCGAAATTCTTGGCTTAATAGTTTATTCAATACAGAGCTTTAAAAGAAAATGAAATAACTAGTTGTCTTGACAGATAGGTGATATCTTGAGAAATTGTTACTTGTCACTCTCAAACTTATCACTCCTTCATCAAAATCATTAATATTGTCTGATTAATCAAGGTAAAGATACGTCTAAATTTCATACTACCTTAATTAATTTAGTGCCGGTTAGATAGACATATTCTTATCTGCATAAACTTCACTTGTCACATCTTTTTTTTTTTTATTATTACATTTGTACCATTCATTCCCTAATCCTGTCTTATTGTGACATCTTTCTTTATCGTTTCCTGCTTTTGTTGTTTCACATTTCCTTTCTGTTTACAAGAAATGAAAGTATGGAACTTTTTTTGTGCATCTTAATCACAAATATTTTCCGGGAAAAAAGTTTCAGTGTTTGATTTTGAAACGGAATATGAATTTTCCGGATAAATCGAATGGTTTATAGAACTGGTGAAATCTTGGAACTAATATAATCAAATTGGGTGAAACCAATCGGATTACGGAAATGGGAAGACTTTCGGAATGAATCATATGGATTTTTTTTTTCGAAAGAAATATTTTTTTTTTTTGGAAGAAAATATTAAAAGTCGGGAAGGAACTAAAAATTACATTGATGTATTGGCTGCTTTTTGTTAATACAAGGGATGTTTGTTTGTGACAAGTATCTAAGCCAGTATACATTTATTATAAATCAAACGATTTGTCCGAAATAAATGGCCTAGAATGCAACCTAAAGTTGAATAGTAAACCCTAAATGAATATAAGGAAATTAATTTAGTCAAAAGCAAAAAAAATGATTTTAAATAAAAATGCATAATGCAGGAAATTTATTAATTTCAAATGTGCGTTTCATTTAGAACAAATAATAATTATTCAAATAATATTATTGAGAATATTTACCTTATCGAATAATCGATCGAAACTGAATGAAGGCTTGAAATTCGATCTTTCATAAGGTAAATGAAAATATTTGGCGACATTTTTTTTTCTAACTCGATATTGTCCCAATATCGGTTAATTAATGTCAATATGGTTGATCTTTTGAACTAATCATAGCATGATAAATTTCTGTATTATCAAATGGTCATGTATTAAGTGGTCAGGGCTACTTTAAATCCATAAATTGTACATTGAATAGGAAATGAAATTAGTAAAAAGAATTGTCATATGCCATGATTTCTTATCAGCTATCATTACTGATAATTCAGGAAGTGTACATCTAAGCGTTTCAGCTGTTGATCATAAATGATCGAATGCGATCAATAATGCATCTAATTTCATTGACAGAAAAGATATGATCTAATGAATTCAATTTCAGTAAAGGGATTTAAAAAAGAAATGCAATGCACAAATAACAACACATCATCAATGTTACATATTTTCATCGTCCTGTAGAGTTAGGTGACTTCATTGATGTAAACAAGAAGTGCAAAAAAGTGGAAATGTTCTTCGATTGATACCTTTGTCCACTTTTCAACTGTCTCATCAGTTCATTTCTCATGCTTATGTTTGATTAAAAAATATTAATGGAGAGAAAATGATTTAAAAAAGCATCTGTTATTTGGCAATTTTAATTTTTTTTAATTTAATTTTATTTTCTTCTCGCCAATTTCAGGTTTCCTAAATCCTCTTTTTTCTTGAAAGAGAATTTGAAAATGTGCCCTTTTTCAAGAAAAATAGATAGATGCCCACTGAGATGGAATTTTTCCACTTTTCTCATTTCCCAAAAGGAAACTTTTATTGCTTAGATGATAACATAACAAAAATGCAATTGAGCGATATTATCAGGGAGATAACTATTTGATGGTGTTCTGTCTCTGTGCATGTGAACAATATTCTCAGGTAATATTTCTTAAATGTACGGTAGAGCAAAGAGCAAAGAAAGAAGGTATGACAAAGTTATTTGGAATAGTTGACAAGTTGACAGGTTTGATAAATTAATTGGGCGACTACCTTTCGAGAATCTATTTGAAAAGTTAATTGTTGATGTCATTTGTCGGAGATATCATCAGAATTATAAAACGTAAGAAGACTTGGTGTATTCAAAGGAAAGTTTTCTCATTATTGTTTTAAAAACATGTATCAGAAATCGAACAGGAAAAATAGTTTAACATCACTCATCGTTCAATATTTGGTTCAAATCTCAAGTGGTAATATTCTAAATTCTTCTAAATGTCTTTCATTTGACCACTCTTCAACTATTCAAAATATTAAGTAATTCATTAAAAAATTTAGATATGATGCGTTCAATTAAATTACAACTTTGCAACATTTTCTTGAACTTTGACAATTTATGATTCTATGAATTAAACTATAAAATTACGATAAATTTAAGGGTTAAGAGTGTGTAATTTATTAGAGCATTTCAATGAATTACTGTAATAAATAACCTGAAATAAAACTTCGCTAAGCTACAAGAATTCATCACTTTTTCTGCATATTCTTTAAATCTATAAAGAGATTTTAATCAATACTGAATTGAATCCTATTAGGCTCAATAAAGAGCGCAACAATTGAATAAAAGTAAGTAATAAAATGTGACATTTAGACATCCATCCCATCCTATTCCTTAGATTAAACAAAAATTAATGTGACATAAATGATCAACAAATCCTTCATGATAAAATTGTGAAACTAAACACAACATGTAAAAAAGTTAAATTGAAAATTTAGATAAATTTTAATAATATATATAGATTTTGAAATTGTAAATAGTCCTGGGAATTATAAATGTGCAAAAAAAAAGGAAAGAAAAAAAAAGTTCAGCTTTAATGATGTCACTTTATGGTGGGTAAAAAGAAGGAAAAGATGATAAATGTAAGATTGAATATCATCAACATATCCTAAAAGAGAGAATAATATTTGCTCTTTTTTTTTTTTTTTCTTATATATGATAAAGGCTTATTTAACATTAATGAATTTAAAATTTCATCAAAGTTATACATATTGTCATGAAAAAAGTGAAGAAAAATGCTTCGATTTATTTACTCGTTGAAATGTATTTCTTTAAAAAAAAAAAAATAGTATTTTGGCCAAGTGCCTCAATTTTATTTTATATTGCATTTGTTGGCCAAGATAAAAATCATTCTCATCGATCTTCAATAGCAAACAAACATGCGGTAACAAAGAGTGTTTTTTCAGAAGAAAATAAAAAACGATAAAATGCTGTTAGCTTCACTGTCTCTTTTCCAATAGCTAATGACATTGGTTATGTTGATATGAATCAGCCAATCACTTTAACAATTTCTGAAATTTACATTTTTTTTTTAACATTTAGAAATATAATGTTAATTAGTGGTAAATTAATGAGAACATTGATGGATGAAAAACAATTGAAAATTATTATAACTTTTCAACTCATAAATACCTTTTTCTATTCTACGCACTTAAACAGTTCAAAAATTCGAATAAGATCGATGTTTTAAATTAAATAAATGTTTTTTTCTTTTTTTTTTTTTGCTATTTGGTTAACATTAACAGAAGTAAAATTGTTCATAATTGTTCAGTGGAAATGAAATTTGATTTTAGGAACGATTCAACTAATTGTTTACCATTGAAATAGGAAAAATTCCAAAATCTTTCTTTCTTTTTTTTTTTTTTTTGAATGCTTTCATTATTCATTTCAATCAGTTTGAAACAGAAAGGCAATTGTTTTTATAACATTTTCATTTAGAAAAGTTTGATGATTTGCAAAAAAGAAAGTTTTTTTTCTGTAATTTTACAATAATCATTTATGAATAACTTTTTGAATATACCTTAAAAGACGTAATATTAGTCCAAAAATAGAAATAATTTAAATAAGCTCAAATGAAATCTTCCACAGTAAAATTATCCCTCGCTTACATTTTAGTTTAATTATTGAAATTTTAATTCAATTTTTTTTCTACATTTTAATTTGACTTTTGTTTTTTGTCAAATCAATTCCCTAATCATTTCCACGATTGGCGATATTAACAACTATCTGTTAAGTTTTCTAATGTCTAAAATTCAATTTACAATTGATAACATTGGAAAACTTTTGAGATATCAAAATAAGTCAGCGTTAGACTTTTAAATTAGTTCAAACTTCATTCCATCTAACAATTCCCACATAATTGATGAATCTGAATTACATATGCGCAAACTTCAACACCATGAAATCCTCAGATCAACAAGAATATCGCGACAATATGATCACTGAATCCTCTTTGCGCCAATAAATTGTCCACATCACAAATTGCTCCAAATGTTGAATTACTTTGTTATAATTTTTCAAAAGTGAATTGGGATATATTGATATATGCAAATTTTTTCTTCAATTAAGAAATAAAATAATTAAAATTATTCCAACATGCATCACTGAAAATTTTTAGTAGTGTTGAAGGTTTGTTAGTGGTTGTTATTCCCATTTTTTTTGTTTAATTAACGATGAAAGGAATTATTTATTCATTAAAGTATTTCGCTTAAATCTCGGGATAAATAAACGGGGTAAACATTATAATACTTTCATGTACTATAGATTTCCAGAAGAAAACATTCTGAGAATTTATAATGCATGAAAGTGTTATCCCGAGATTTTCCGAGATTTTTTCAGGACATATAAATCGTTTCCTTTTCTTGAGTAACATCTATCATTGATATAATAATTTTGCAAATAACGTATTTTAAGAAGTTACCTTTTTTTTAATGATGAACGATTACTTGATGATAATGATGATGCAAGTAGTCATATGCAGTCTTGTCATACATATCAGACGATGTCATAGGTTACGTGTCACCAGAGAGAACAAAGACATTTGTTGGGTAAATGAATCATTTCTTCAAAAATTAGAGTTACTTTTAATATTTCAGGTAATGAAGAAAATGCATGTTCTACTTGTGCCGCATGCATTTGAATTATGCACAGCAGCCATTATCATGCTAGTATTAATGCTTTGGCCAGTATATATTTGCCGAGAAATAACAGATATTGAACTTGAGGAAGCTTACATTAATGATAAGCAATGCGCACTAGAATTACACGTTTGTTTCACATTTCTTATACTTTGCAATTTTCGTCCCCATTTTAAAATTCAATCTAGGAAGTATCATGCTTATTTTATCTAACACTATTCAAGGATGAAAAGCATTGCATAATGAAGGTGACAAATTTGAAGTTAAATGGAAGTAGTCCAGAAAAAAAAAGCCTAGGATTCATGTGATCAGTGAGCAAAAGTATCATAAAGATATCAAAAGGATTGAAAAGCCTAGCAGTTATAATGAATTCTTGCAGGAACATCTAGAATTGGTTCAAAATGATACAATCGTCCAGATTCTACAACGATTTGATGATGGCACTGATAACATCACTTGGCTAAATATTCAGTTATTTTTGCACCATAATGTTTTTTTCTCAAACATTTTGAGGGGGGAATCAATCAGCAAATTAATAAATTGAGATTTTTAAACATAATATAAATCATTTGTAATTTGTTTTTTTTTTTCATTTCAAAATTTTTTTTAAAAATAACCATATTCCAGACATGAATACCATTATCAGAAGTCTAGTGTTAACAGTATTTGTGCAATGCTTGGATTCCGTGAACGATTTGGTACTGCAAATGGGCAACTAGGATCCGGTATAGTTTAAATGATTTCCTCAAAACAAGATGATCAATGGTTAATTACCATCAGAAACAATAGTTGATAAACCTGAGCTAATTATCTTATTCTTCGATAAAAAAATAGAACAGGAAATCATCATTAATTATCTAAGTGTCATTAATTACCTAAGTAATGGTAATGATTTGGACAGTAAAAGCGCAAACAGTAAAGTTTATGTGTTAATAAAATGATTTGGTTATGATATAATTTACTTTCTATATGTTTATAAATGCTTAAATTTTAATTTATTTCAAGTTCAAATATTTGCATAAATACATTTTCTATAATTACAGCTCATTTGTTAATACCAATAGTTGGTGCTATAATAACTATATTCTTTTTGTGCGCGCATATTTTTGAAATTGTAACAGAAAAGGACGAATCATCGTTAGCAGTTCAACTTTTTTGTGGGCTCATTTGTTGGCTTATCATTTCTGTCTGTAAGCTTTCAGCATAATCAATTCCATGAAACTTTTCTTCTTCTATTCTTACCAATCTGATTGGAATAATTAAACTTACACCTGTACATTTCTCATTAAGAATAAATTATTAATTTTACAAAGGTTATTTAAAAAATCGATAATGCTTTCAAGGTTTATTACAAATTTGATAAATATTAATAAGCACTAAAAATTATCAATTTTCCTTCTACTTTTAGCACTAACTATTATTGATTTCAACTGGAATGGTACGAATAAAAT
This sequence comes from Loa loa, assembly GCF_000183805.2. Lineage (NCBI taxonomy): Eukaryota > Metazoa > Nematoda > Chromadorea > Rhabditida > Onchocercidae > Loa > Loa loa. The sequence continues at coordinate 365,709 of NW_018108182.1, read as the reverse complement.
GTTACGAAATTTGGGCGCACCTTTTCCGCTTGAATGGAAAATTTCCAAATACATTGCATGGTTTTGGGCTTGCATTAAAATCATCGAATTACTTTTGGCCAATTGCTGTCAAAATGTAATTGCCTGTTTAAAATTAGCCCTTTCATTTTAAAAGCCTAAAATTTGGAAGTTCAAAGTAATGGTAAAAATTTAAAGCAAGAATAGATGAGTTGAGACAATTGCACTGTGTTCGTCGCATTGTCCATGCCAGTTCTATTATGATGAATGACAGTTGTCCCCTGTTGTTTAATTTTTTGTTTCGACCTTTGAATAACAAAAAAAAGGACAAATTTTCTCTTCAGTGTTTATATGCCTTATTTTTCAGATCATAATTAAGTTTGATAAGCCAATCAGCTTAATGATTGTGGACTTGTCAACTGATTACGTGTTTCTCGATGAGAATGCACCACCCTATCCAAATGAATACAATACAATGGATAGTGCTGTTGACCTTATGTGACCATTCATTTCCTTTTTTTTTACCTAATTAAAATAGTTTTATTCCAGGAGAATGTATAGTTTCTCGAAATGCAATAAATGGTTATTTTGTTTGAGATCTGTTTATCTGTCCTTCCACCCTCTTTATATTGCAATCTTCCTAATTACATAATTATCCAATCACAGATGAAAATAATGAAATAATGATTTCAAATAAATGCCAGACAATTGGCTAATTAGATAATTAAAATCAAATTCAATTAATAGCTAGATTACTGAAATAAAGTTCAAGTTCTGTTTTCATATCACCAAGCTTAAAGGGTAAATGATTGTTGATTAATCACCAAGCTTAAAGGATAAATGATTGTTGATTAACATTCTTACTGATTATATAACTTAGTGTTGATGAATCAGCGAAATGATTAAAAAAGTTCGAAATGTGCAAAATCATAAACTCATAATTAAAAAAATTTACAATGATATTCAACATTATTAGCTGAGTCGAAAGAAGTATGAAGCAAAAATCCTTTCAAATTTCAGGTGCAAGAATATTTTTTTTTAAATTAAGATAAAATGTCATAAGTTTTATGAATCGCTATGCCGACAAATGAAGTGGACAATGAAGGACAATAGCGTGGGAAGTAAGGAGTGGAGTTTTTTTTTAGATTTGAAAAAGAAAAAAATGAAAAGTGGCCTTTTAAAGAAGCTTGAATGTTATTTGTTGACAGGGCAACGAAGGATGTCACAATTGATCTTTACTGCTGGCTTTAATCTACACATTGCTCAGTTTTACTAATTTATTTAAAAGATTTAATTTTTGAAACCTTATAGGTCACAGTTTACGAATTCAAAAAAAAAAAATCGAATGTTTGTCCTCATCGGCATTCTCATGAAAAATACGATTTATTGAATGTATATCACATGAAAGAGTTGAAATTTTTTACAAATTAAATAATTGATAATTTCCAAGAATAATTGAAAAAATTAACAACCAATAAGTGACATGTTGAAATCTACAAATTGAAAAATTATCTGTTACTTGCGACGTAAATGTCTTCTTGAATAAATCGATATTGTCAATATCCACTGGAAATAAATTTCATCATTTTAATTTTTTTAAAATTTAGTTAACTATGCTATACTACTCCCTATACTGTATATAATTTTTCATCCAAAAAATTAAATTAACAATTTTTCGAAATAAAATTATTTGACGCTGGGAAATGAGACTCCATAGAATTGATCATTAGTTAAGGCTTAAAAACAATTGAAACTAATCAAAATTAAATTTTAGCATTTGTATAAAATACATTTCAATGTTAATTGCTTCAAACAATTATTACATTTCACATATGCATTCATTGATAGGAAAGAATTATAAAAAGGCTCAGATATATCAATAAAATGATCAAAAATTATCATGTTATTATTCGAAAAAAAAAAGGCGGAAAATAATGAAAGCCGCCACTTTACTGAATTTATTTATATATAAGCTTAGCATAACAATAATATTTAGAAGCATAACTATCGGTCATAATTCTCACCTTTCTTTCAATCAAACCAATCAGTTTTAACAGTGACAGAGTTTTTTAAAGCGCATTTGCATAATGTCCGCCTTCCCTCTTATCACTTTTTTAATAATATTAAAAAGCTTTGCTGATATCATTTATTGTCGTCCTTCAAATCAATCTTAGAAAGATGATAACTACGTTAAATCAGAACTATACGCTTATCACTACTACTACATTTCCTCTACTGCTTGATTATTTTACTGTGTCATAAAATTTAGATAGGATTTGCGACAATAATTAAATAAACAATGATAAAGTTATTTCTTCAAATATCTGAAATTTCCTTTCTAAAATCACTAAATATTTTAGCATTGATAAGAAGAAAATGGATGATCTAACAATAATAACATACCCACACCAAGGGTATCATTTCCAATCTTATCTGTGATAATGATTACTTCCTCGGGATGTTTCCAATATTCTTTCTCTATGAATTCTTCATATATGCAAATACCAACATAATAGCAAAAAAAGTCATGAAATTCATTGATACGTGTTGCGAACATATACTTTGTCTAAAAATATATTCTAATTTAGGAAAAATATGGAAATTGCTGATAAAGGATGATAATGATTTAGCCAAGAGAGAAGAAGTTAATGATCATTATCAAGATTTGATCAAACGTCAATTAAAATTATAAGGAGGAAAAAGAAATAAAAGTTTAAAAAAAAAATTTTTAGATCACATCAAATTTTGATGGAAAATGTAATCGCTTAACAATATTCCCTGTCTTTTAGTTAGTTTATCAATCGAATAAAATTTATTGAGACATTTCTCGATGGTCAAACTCAGCATGTGCGGGATGGTATAAGGTGAGAAATCTACTTTTAAACATACATAAGCTCTTCCAATATTTTGCCGAAGCGAAAGAACACCTATTAAAACCGGACGATTTTGTAGTTCTTTCATAACTGCAGCACCACCATCACCCTTAAGTTTTCTTCTTTTTTTCTTTTTATAAATCTTCTATGAAATAAAATCAATGTGAAATCTTTGAGTAAAATATCGAATTTTTAATTTCAATAAACTTTTTAACGTAACATAAATTCAGATGTGTCCTTTTGGCTACTCAATGGTCAGAATATGAATAGCTTATTTACTTACTAATGACGATATCTGATACATAGATTTTAATCCAAAAAAAAAAAAGTCATTTCAGACCTCAGTGGCAGCTTGTTCACTTTCAATTATCATAATGTTTGCGCATGCTGGCAATGGAATACTTGCCGGACATTTATCGATGTAAACATTATTTTCCAATAGAATATTTAATTTAACATTAATTGGATTATCGTCTTTCCCGTGTAACAAATTTTCTAAATTTTTCTTTTCCCAATTTGGAATTTGTAACAGTTTATAGTATAATGTGGAACGTGACAATTGGCATTTTGCAATTGTGAAAGAAATCTGTGCAATGCAAATTTACAAGATTACGTGCTGTCAATCACGTAACATCGCGTAAGGAAAATATTCAGGTAAAAGTTAATCAAAGTGTAATAAGAAGAAAATTCACTTCTCCGCCCGAATGAAGCAATGATATAAACAGCTTCTTCATTTCCAATTTCCGGTTCCGATATGCATGCCACATCGAAATTGACCTCTTCCTCAATGTCATACTCAATTTCTTCAGTTAATTCATTTACTAATTTATCTATAGGTTCCACTTCGAATATTGCTATATCCGAAAATGCTCTGTAGAAGGGAACGCCACGAATCTGCAGTAAATTGCACAAATTACTTTTCACTCAAATTTAGTTGAGTGTCATTAATTAACTACTAAGTGAAGCTAATTAATTATCATTCATGATACTAAAGCTACCTGCCGTACAGCATTTTAACTGTTTATTTATTTCCTTAATTTCTGATAAAAATTATTTAAAAAGTAAAATTCATTGAATTAAAACTAGCTTAGTATTAAATTTAATTATTTAATTTAGGCAACGAAATAATTAAAAGCTCATCAGTGAATTCAGTAAATTCCGTTTGGAAGTAGAAGCGATATTATCATGAAGAACAAAATTTTTTCATAATTGCTAAACAAACTGGAATACGTTTTAGCCTTAGAGATAGCATATCAGTATATTTATCCAATCCTAGGATGTTTAGATAAACTTCAATCATTACTGAGCTATTAACCTTCCTTGATCCTTTTTGTACTCAGGTAAACTGATAGCACCGATTATTTACTATCAATTATTATTAGAAGTGCTCTTGGATAAGTATACTGAGCAGCTAATTTAGTTTTGTGAATTTTTTTTTCAATGAAAGAAAGAGGGACTTACAGAAGCGACATTACTGATTATCGATGACATTGGCACAAGTAATGCAAGCGGTTTAATTGATATCACTTTCCGCCTATTTTCATTTTTATCTGGACACTCCTGAATTAATATCATACATTAAAAAAAAATCCCATTATTTCTATGAGAATAGTTCAGGAGACCTGGACAGAGGACCGGGATAAGGTATATATTTCTAAACTTTGGTTTGAAACATCCCGATGAGTTAAAAATGAAATTGTTGAAACAATAACAGGAAAAGGACTCACAAATCTTGGCACATTATCATAGATATTTTTGTCATCTTCATTAATGTACAAACAAGATGCGCCACCATAAATTTTAAATTCACTAACAGGTGTATTTTTCAGACCGCTGCAAAATGAAATATGAGAATTCCCTGTATACGTAATTGAAATTATCATTAATATTAAGAGATAAAAGAAGTTGGAAAAAAGCTTAATAAAATTTTAGTTGAATAGGAAATTGAAAGAGATAAATGAAAGTGAAATCTTTCAATTTATCATTTAAAAATAAATTAAATGTTTGGTATTTTTGAGAACAAAATCTTTTTTTTTAATTTTTTGCACTTCAAATTACGATATTTCAAAACGAATCAACAAAATTTTTTCCAGTTCCTTTCAATCTTTTTCAGTTATTAATTCAGTTTTTTGATTTTTGAAAAATATTATAATTTCAATGTAATTATCATTTTTGAAAAAAAAAAACAATCTTACTTTTCATTAAATTCCAAACAACTAGCAGCTGTTATAATATGACGGTAAGTGATAATAACTCCCGAACAAACAGTAACATCTGAACAACAACTTTTGCATATTTTCCAATCTTTTTAAGTAAAAATCTTTATCGTTGGCTAGTAAATTATTATAAAAATTTGCATATGTTACATAGTGTCAAATTATTTAAAATTTCATATAATCAAGGAATTAAGGCTTCGGGTCAAATTTTAATTTCCTTCCAATAAAATTCAACATTAGGAAATGTTAGAATTAAATGAATTATGAGAAATGATGAAAACAACTGAAAATACAAAACTGTCCTATCAAAGGATAATATGAATTGTTATGAAATTTTGAACACAGTTTCGAAATTTAAAAGTTATTTCGAAAAAAGTTTTGTAAATTTGACCTGCTTCTCCATCGATTATGTTTCTAATGTGAATTATTTGTACTAAATGACCGTAATCAGCAGATGGGACAATCGTTCCACCTAATAATTTGAACAGAGGTTTATTTTTCTGGAGTTTAATGGTACGATTACTGTTTTTATATATTGATCGGCAATTAGTCACTATTGCGAGATTATCATCTTCTGAGATTTTTTCGAATCCTCTGCATTTACCATCTAAATTTTAACTGTAAAAAATTTCCTTTCGAACAATGTATCGCTTATTGATAACCTATTTTCATGTAACAAGCCTTAAGCAGGCTAATATGGAAATGTTTCTTGGCTTACTTAAAGATTTCAGATAAAGATCGCAAATTGTGATACCAATTTTATCAGTAATTTAAAGGTTTAAACATCATTTTTGAGCTATTTTACTGCATAATGCGATAAAAAAAGCAAAATATTTTTCTCATTTGAACTTTTTGGATCTTTAAGTACAAAAAAGGCCAAACATTCTTTTAAGACTTTTTAAAAATTTATGCAAATCAATTTCTTCCGTTGTAAAATTATGATAAAAATTTGGATGATATGGTGAAAATCGGAAGAGCGAAAGTAGTGGACCTTGAAATAAGCCAATAATAAGTAACCACAGCAGAAACATAAATGAAAAAATAAAAGAATCTATTAAAATAAACTATTTATATGCTCGTTTTAATAGTTCCTTTCAGGAATACTAGAATGAGTAGTGTAAAGATCGAAATCTGCAGATTCTGGATTTTGTGTGGATTATTGAAATTTGCATACTATGAAATATTTCATATTATGGTAAATGATGGTAGCTGTGTTATTTAATCATTGTGTAGTTTGACAGATAGATGATATGGTTGAACGATCAGCTGGTACCAAAACCAGACGATTGCTTTCCATGAAAGGTAAAAGATTTTTGAAATTATCGAAATTTTTTGAACTCTTCGATTGATAAAATCGCATTTAACAGACATTATCGATTAATACTTTTGCAAAACTCATAATTGTACAATTGATCTGCATACTTCAGACATAACCTCAAATCTTTAGCTCGATCTTTGCCACCAATCGATGAAACAGCTGATCCGCTAACTTTGTTTCAAAGGTTTGTTTCTGAAATTCATCATTTTCCTTTCTTTAGAGAACCACAGATTAAATTAGTTGCTGGAATTTTAGCCTAAAATAGTCTAAAATAAACATTAATTTTTTTCAAATTTAATTTACTTCACCGAAAAAAATAAAGATAAACCACAGTTCAACCATAATTACAGGCATATTTCACAGTTGCATGAAATTGCAACGGAATGTGAACTATTCGAATTAGCGAAACCAAGTTTAACAAAATTACTCACCCTTTGTAAGCATGAAACATATCGTAACAATGATCGATGTTTCCGTATTTTCCTACTTGCCGTTTGTTCTTTAAATTTTTTGAAATAATATATTAAACATCTTTATATATTTGCCAAGTTAACACTTATCATTATTCTTGTCATCATCGCTTATCAATCGAATACATCAATTAGTGTGAAATAATATATTTTAATTTATTCTTATTGTTATCAGTTTTTTTCCTTTTGATTCGAAAACTTTTACTGGAAATATAAATTCGGAAAAGATCTTAAAAGACACATTTAAAATAATAATTTGAAGTTTTTAAATTCATAATAAATTTCGGCAATTGGACTTTTGCTCAGTTCAATTGGAATTTAATCATTTTTGACTAAAATGTATCGATCAGAACGATTAATTGTAAATACTTTATTCTCGAGAAAAAAAAATCAAAATTTTGCATTTCATTTGAAATAATGTCAATAAAAATGAGTCATATTTGTTGCAGATGAAATTTTTAAGTGATACAAATGCACTGAAAATGTTCAGTGCATTCTACGATAACAAAATATTTACACGATTAGCTGACTTTTACATTTGTTGGGCGCGACGTTGTGATGACAATCATAGCTTTGTCCGAGCTATTCTTATCAAAGCGGAAAAAATGAACGCCAGACCGAAATGCGCAATTAGCATTAGAAAAAGGTCATCTGCTTTCCCGTAATTCTCATTACGAAATCTTATGCAATACGAGAAAGAGAAGACGGAAGTTTACAAATTGCAGAAGCTAATGATAGGAATCAATTCTCTGATAGAGAATTATTTGGAAGAAATTTTTGTTGATTTCAGTTTGACAGTTGAAATTCCAATGATTTTCAATTTAATCATTGGATTATTGTAAAAGTTTTCATTTGAAAATTTTCAGACAATTTGTTATAAAAGAAGAAGAATTAATTTTGAGCAACAACCGGAACGGTGGTGTTGTTTCTACCGTTACTGAAATAACCGGAACATCTGTGTATCCGTGGAATATACAACAGCAGGCAAAACTAATGAATAACATGAAAGTGCCAAATTTTATAAAATTTTACAATGTTAGCTTTTGGAAAAATTTAAATGCACATTTTAAGAAATAACATTTTATTGTGAGGAGTATGTGTCGCATTGTTTTTTGCATGACATATGTCATCGTCACCAAGTAATTTATGAAATCAATCAGTAGATTAAGTGAAATAGTTGAATGACGCATATCTCAAACGAATAAATGGTTATGTTCGGGCAGGCGGACTTGTCACTGTCACAGAAACTACTAGCCGGTCCTATTAAAGCCTGCCAATAAAACTTGAGATTTATTATTGCTATTTGAAAATTTGTAAGCAATAAGCAAATAAATTCTTTGAATCCTTCAGAAGATTTTTTACAAATTTAATTAGGGTGGCGTCAATCGTGTTTGCAAATTTCAGAGAAAGATGCCACCATTCAATTTCATGTTTCATAAATTATCTTTTCCGAAACAAACTTCAAACGGTTCTTTAAATTATGTTTGTTCTATTAAAAGTATTCCCAGTCGTTATTTTATTTTAAAAGTAAGCCATATTTCGATTGTTCGCTCAACTTTTGGGATAACTTTCAAATGAGAGGATTTTTCTTTAAAAAATGAATGAAACGATTATACTTTTTGTTTTAATTTTCTTTGAAATGTAGTAAAATTTTAGATACGTCCAAAACATCAAAGCTATTGGGAGGCATATATTTATAACTATGTAAAAGAAGAAAGACGTTTAATCTCGGGAATTATTCAAATATATCACTGCTTTACATTTATTGACAAATGCTTGACTGTTCAAGAATTTACAGCCGGAACATTAAAAGTAAGTCAATTAAGATTTGGTATGATGATTTAGTGAAAAGTTAGGAAAATCCTGAGAGGATTTGAAATACAGAAATTAGAAATGGAGAAGAATGCAAGGCAAATTCTATTTCAAGCCAATCGCCAGGCTTGAATTAAATCATACAAGCTTAGGCTTACAAATTCTACGATGAATTATTCACGTAATAGGTTTAAATGACCAATAACAATAACATAATTTCATTACTTCAAGAAAGACACAAAATAGCAACTGTCCATTCACTCCCGACAAAATCTGTTTAATTAATTGATCTTATCGGATGACATTTTTACGCTTCTTTGTTGATAATCCTTTAGTGTCCATTCATATCATTTTGCATCTAAAAGTGTGATTTATTATCAACCATCACGCTAATACCTTCTTACATCCAAATATATATAGTAGGATGGTATTTTTTAGATAGGTCTTGCTACATTTGCTTATATTTTCAGTAGTGATTAATTTCAGGAACTGATAAAAGTTCAAAATTTTGGTGATATAAAATTAAACGAATTAATAATTGCAATAATAGTTCTCGACTTAATGAAAATTTTGCGTTCCATACATCAAATGAATATTATTCATGGATGTTTTAAAAGTGATAATATTTTTGTTGCTAAAAGGTTATGGAATTAAACATTTCAAAGGATATGTTCAAATTTTCTCTAGCCTAATTAAAAGAGTTTTAATTAATTACTCCAAATTATACACCTGTCCAGTTTCAACTATAAATATTTCCCGTCCAATTTGAATTTTAAATATCTTCAAATATTTGCACATTGGCTAATTGTTTCTTCTAGCATCTGTCAGGAACTTAAAAATTTTTTCTAAAATTTTAATGCAGATTTTGACTTTCCTAGAATAATTACTTTTGCAAAAAATTTTAGGATTTTATATAAGCCACAACTTGATACATTAGGTAATGGAATAACATTACTTCTGAAATTAGCAAATTGGGATTTCGCAATTCGAAATATTGGTGGAATGAAGTACAGTGGACAATATATCAATGAGAACAAAGTTGTCACCGATGGCGATTATGTAAGATGGTGTAAATGAGATAGAATAATGCCTACTTACATGTGCTTAATTATTTAGCAAAGAATTTCACTTTTAATTACTTCATGTCTTTTATTGCTTTACTTCTATCTCTATATCTGAAGCACTTCTTCATCGGCACCTTTTCACCAAGATATTCTGTCCACTATTCAATACTGCGAATTATATCTAAACACTGTTTTTTTCTTTAACTGTTAAGATAGCAAAATTACAAGCACTATTTTGAACAATTACTTTCATATGTTTATTTAATAATATTTAATAATTAATCTGTTGTAGTAAGATTAATTATTCTTGGGAACTTGGCTTATATAGATCTCACTTCTTTTAGTGAAACCTAACATTGTGGGTAGAAGTTGAAGAACATAAGGGAATGTGGAATAAAAAGATAATTAAAATCGTTCTTGAAAATGATAAGATTGTAGAAATCATGATTTATCACATGATTAAAGCAGGAAATATGATTTTAAGATTAAATATTCCATGATTAAGTTTAAAGGTTTCCTTAATTCAGATGTGTGAATCTTGGAATTATGAAATTGATAGAATGGGTCTTGCAAATATTACAAATGAACTAATTTGTAATCGGACACTACGCTATTTACGATGCAAAAATGGACGCTATATTCCTTTGTTAAATTTAAAAAGGTTTTCAATTTTGAATTCTTCAAAATCACAAATATTCAAGTTCTTTGAAATACAAAATGGTCTGAAGCTGAGTTCCTTCTATGTACCTAACGGAAATTACTGCTTCATAATAAGGACAAAAGTTCTGAAGCCGACGATTAAACTGTGCAATTTTAAAACGCTTTTAATACATGAAATAATTCGCATATTTTTAAACAATTTGTAAAAAATTTGTTTGGTCTCTCAGATTCAGCAGATGAGGATGAGCCACCAAAGCCGTACTTTGAGAGACATCTATTTTGGTAGGTTATATGTGTTAGGCTTATCAGCACAATCACCTGCAGCATTTATAAGCGTGGAATTTGTGCCATTAAATTTATCCTTTACAGGAATTGGTCCATGTATCACCTTTGGTCTCATTTGTTTCATAAATGTTTGAATATGGAATTACATAGTTGGGATGAACTGATTGACATGTTCGCACAAGCAACAGATACTTCCTTACGTGAAAGTGGTGATCAATGGATCAAATCAAGTGCTGAATACAATGTCCTCTTTCTGGAACTATTCAAAAAGAACTCACACATCTATCCTTGATATTTGTTAATGCGCAACATGATCAGTGATTTTTTGATAGTAATCAATATATCAGATCGATAACACACTGATCAAAATTGGCTTAAAAATTAAGGTCTTTTTTAAAAATGCACATCAATCCAAAATACTTGGATGAAATTTTCCTGGTGTGTCCGCTAGTACGCAACGTGATCAGTGATTTTTGACAATAAATATATCAGATATGAAAAAGATTGATCAAAATTGGCAAAAACTTTAAATTTTTCGAAGTTAACTTAAAAATGGTTTTTTTAAAAATTCACATTAATTCAAATCACTTGAAAGAAATTTTTTCCATGCATCCGTTAGTGCGCAACGTGATCAGTGATTTTTCAAAGTAATAAAAATATTAGACATATTTAAAAGTGATTGAAATTGGCAAAAACCATGTCATATACTGCACCAAAATAGCCTAAAAGTTAAGATTTAAAAGTTCACATTAATCTAAAACACTTGAATGAAATTTTTTTTTTTTGGTATGTTCTTTAGTGCGCAACGTAATCAATGATTTTTGACAATAACAAATATATTAGATCTAAAAAGTATTGACCAAAATTGGCAAAAACCTTAAATTTTCACAAAATTGACCTGAAAATTAAGGATTTTTTAAAAATTTGCATTAATCCAAAACACTTGAATGAAATTTCCTTGGTGCTTTTGCGAAGGTTTTTACATAAATAAACAAAATATAAGGCTGCTCTAGTAATAAAGGCTGATCATAACTAATCCTAATATTATGAGAAAAGTTTTTAAATTTTCTTACAGGAGAAAATATTGCGACATCACACATTTAGAATACAGCTTTTTTTCTGTATCCAACATATAATGTAAATTTTCATAAAACACGCAAATTATCAAACGAATTGGTCAAAAAGTGAAAGTCTCATTTTAAACGTTGATAATTTCGTTTGATTGCATTTTAAATAATAATTTATTAATAACATTGGCATTTTTTACAAAAGATTTACCAATGACAAATCTATCGAAAATTTAAATGAAAATTTTTTGATGGCCGCGTATACATAAATTTCTCAAACTGTCAGTAATAACTATGGAAATATAAGTAGCAAGACAGAGATGCCAGAGGCAAAGGATTTAAAGGATAGAAGACAAATATAACACTTATCAAAATACTGCTTGAAAAGAATCAAATTTATTGCAAAAGAAAATGCGAAAATTCGAATTCCAGATCATACTAATATTTTATAGTAACACATTTCAAAGATTAATGTGAATTAATAAGAAGAAAGTAAATTAATCTCTGTACAATGGATTTTCAACAAAAACAGAACACGGATCACACGAAATGGTTGTTCTGATAGCGGCATTAGCTTTTGATGAATATCTTTCGTCCTTGTAGGTTACTTGTCTTAAAATATTATTGCGGTTCAAATAAGAGAACCCCAGAAATGACTCAACTTTTATTAAAAACTTTTTTTATTCATTTCAGATATATAACTATTCAAAAGGTAATTCATAAATCCAAAAGTTTGATCAAGTTTAATCAATAGAATAGAAGTGTAAATAGCATAATTATCAAAGCAGTGCTGTCTGCCTTGGATTACTTACGTTACGAACTCACTTTGGTTGTAGGTTGTATCCGTCATTACAATGATAACTTCTGTTGTTGCATGTATTCAGAACATATTCCTGATCAGAATATTTGGGGACATATGTGACAGTTCTAACGTAAGGGCTGACCGGTCGTCCATCATGCACTGATATCCATCGACTTTCTTTTGTAACTTTTTTAAGTGGCACCATCGAATTAGCTATAGAAATAGCGTTTATTGAAGGTACTGTACCACCGCTACCGGAATGACTTGACTGGGAAATAAAGCCATGGGAGTCATCAGACCGCGGTGAGTGCTCTGAAACACGCGGTTGTGACAATTACCAATATTTAAGTGTTAAAAATGTGTCACAATCAGGTACTATTTTTTGCATACAATGACATTTGTTTTCATACCCAATGGAAGGTGGCATTTTGTTACATTTATCTTGAATCCACCTATCGATACAATGAATAAAAGTCAAAATTCGTTGCAGTCTTAATTATGTCCATTATTTACTAGACTTTTCAAAAGAGACCAAAATTATGTTCATAGAAGCTGTGATAACTATAGAAAAGAAATATTTCGATTTGATGTTACACTTTTGCATGAAGATGAAGACATGGCTGATGGAAGCTGAAAGAAAAAAATTGATAGTAGTCAAAAAAAAAATTCTGTCCATTATTTACTTAGACTTTGTAAAAGAATACTAAAACAAAATAGAACCGTAAAAAGTAGGTGTTGTTGCAATAGACTTCG
>NW_018108182.1:343692-352312 GCF_000183805.2 Loa loa | reverse complement strand
TTTTATTTAGACAATTTTGTGACAATTTTTGTGACAATTTTTTTTGACAACAGTTGTGACAATTTTTATTTATTATTTTTTGTGACAATTTTTATTTTTTTTTTTCAATATTTAAGTGTTAAAAATGTGTCACAATCAGGTACTATTTTTTGCATACAATGACATTTGTTTTCATACCCAATGGAAGGTGGCATTTTGTTACATTTATCTTGAATCCACCTATCGATACAATGAATAAAAGTCAAAATTCGTTGCAGTCTTAATTATGTCCATTATTTACTAGACTTTTCAAAAGAGACCAAAATTATGTTCATAGAAGCTGTGATAACTATAGAAAAGAAATATTTCGATTTGATGTTACACTTTTGCATGAAGATGAAGACATGGCTGATGGAAGCTGAAAGAAAAAAATTGATAGTAGTCAAAAAAAAAAATTCTGTCCATTATTTACTAGACTTTTGAAAAGATACTAAAACAAAATGAACCGTAAAAAGTGGTGTTGTTGCAATGACTTCGCGATGAAAAACCATTTGTGCTAGCTTTATCAATTTGAATACGTGGGATTGAAGCAGGCAAGATGTCAAAAGGTTGTACCGGTGTGACTGGACGGCCACCATGTACTGTTTTGTTACATCGGTTACAGTTATTGTTTGTTTTCTTTAAATGTCGGTACCAACAAGTATTTTTTGATGAAGTAATTGGACCGAGCGGTTCTACCGGTGTTATTGGTCGTACTGGACTTACTGGTCTCACTGGACTCACTGGTCTCACGGGACTCACTGGTCTCACGGGACTCACTGGTTTCACTGGTACTTCAGGCTGAAAATGCTGCAACAATTAAAATTACATTATTTCTTACCTCATCTTCAAAAATCTACTTTTTGCACAAATAGTCGTTAGTTTAAACATTTCCCACTCCCTTAACGGATTGAATTGGAATGATAAACGAATTGTCATTGCAAAAGTCCATTTTCCTTAACCCAGAAATCATAGAACTATTAATTCATAAAGAGCTATTATCAAATATAAAGTATATCTAATTGTAATGTAAATGGCGAGCACAAATAGAATGCCCTTCCTTGTCTCGAGATATGCATTACGGTACAGTGAGAGAAGAATGAAGGTTTGTGTCGTTCACGCTTAAATTTCATCACGTTTTCAGTTGCATCGATAGTCATCAGAATGCCATCTTAAAGAACTATTTGGAGATTGTTAGACAGCTCTTAACAAATATGAATTAACAAACCTTTTTCCTGAAGAACATCAACTTAGCGGAACGCAATACAACCAGTGAATATGTGTGTGCTATTGGAATTTATGTTTCTGATTATGTTTGAGTTTATTTTGTTTGTTTTAAGCAAATAGTGCATCCTCTGCTCGTATGCCTATTTAAACATCTTCTGGAGAAGCATTACCACGCATACACAAATAAACCCATCCATCGATTTGATCAAATTTAACATCATCAAATGGAAGTCATTGACAGTTTTACTGATTGATGCACTATATTCACATCGTAAAGAGTGAAATTGCGTAGATCGACTGTTTTATTTATGAATAACAAATTCTCCAGTTTCTTTACTTCTTTTACCACATTAGAAACAAACCGATTCTTAAGTCCATCGATAGTAATCAAGGGAAATTCCTAAATTTCAAAATTCCAAATGTTTAGAAAGTTGTGCGAATGCCGTATTTAAATACAATGACTTACATCCTTTTCAATATGAACAACAAGTTCACCATTTTCATCTCTACCATAAGTTCTCCGTTCCGCATACGTACTGCAGGAGTATTCTCGTTGTTGCTAGGTTAAATATATATAGAAGCTCTTTTTAAATTCGTAATTCCATTCTTGAATTTTTCAATTGTTATAGAAATTCAATTTTCATTGTTTCAAAGATAAATAAATCATTCGATAAGCATACTGAGGAACATATTGATTTTTGTTTTTTGGCTTTTTTCATGAGAACAGTAGTGCGTTTACAGCAGTATGCGTACTTGCCTAAATTTATTTTCTAAAAAAGCACCAAACTTTCACATCCCAAACTTACTCCTATTTCTGGAATGCCATGAATATCCTGTTCATAACTTTCGCTAACATGCAAGTCATCACTGTCGAGATTACTAAAATACTGAAAAAGAGATACTGGAGAGTTCCACCACACCATTTTCAGACTAGGTAAATATTACTAATTGTAGAAATCGTTTCGCAACGCACGATGTTTTCAAATGACTCACATCTTTTTTCCAATCAATTGATTTCCGACTAAACTTCTATAAAATATGTTTGGTTTTTGCCAGTCCTCATTGAGTCCAATCTACCTACTCCAATTTGTCGTTTCACTTTTCCTTTTTGAGCTAACACAGTTGAAAAAGTTAAATTTCGCCTGCTATTATTTTTCTTACCGGGACTTTACTTTTTCCCATACGCATTGCGTATCACGACCAATAACAGTTGTGAAAAGAAGTTATACCACGGAACCTCAGTGAAATTCTGAAACGAAAAGCCAATTACAGCAGCAATTTAAAGACTAGAGGTTATGACAAATGTTTCAAATTGTTCAAATGGGCGAATGGAAATTTTTTTGTTACATTTTGTAGAATAAATGTGATTCTCAAAACAGTTAAGATTTTAAATGAGCAAAGCTGATCGCAAAATTCATCAAAACACCTTCGAATTTTCATCTCGAAGTTAGAAAGTCGCTGCAACCAAGCATGTCAAGTTATAAGTCAAAGTACAAGAAGTAGAAACGAAAGATGGCACTAAATAGATATCATGGGACGAAAAGTGAACGAGAGCGTTCAGAATCGAATAATTTAAGGACGAATGCTCCGCTCTGAAGTAAGTGAAAACTGGACTTTAGAAACATAAGATAACATGCTTATACCAGGTCTCTGTTAATCTTTTTAAAAGTGTTGCTTAAAAGTTTATTTAATTGTTAAAGAATCTAAGCCTTTAATTCAAGGTCTTTCGACTACTGCTCAAAGAATAAGTGTTCTAAATAACCGTTACTTATGAGAAGAGTGATAGATTTTCCATTGCTGTTAGTTGTGCTTTTATGAGATAAAGTGCCATTTTGTCCATCCATACAAAGCTATTAAATGACCAAAGAAGTTATACAGCAGTTTCGCATCCCCCTAATATTCAGGAAAAAAAAATCCTCGAGAAAGGATGAAATGACAGAATGGATTAGGAGAAGGAGAAGGAAAGGGTAAGAAGATAAGTACTGCTACATATAACAGTGTCGTGTTTTGATGATTTTCAAAACCAGCTTATTCATATCCTATCCACTCTTCCAAATTGCATATCTCCTCCTTCTACCTCCTCCCCGCTCTCATTTTCTTTTTGTCATGAATAAACCTGAAGTTCCGCAAGAAAGAAAAATATAAAAATCATCCAAATTCTTTTCTGTGTATGTAGAATGTTATCGCTATGCATAGAATTGTATCTCTGCTTAATGATCATTGATTAGTATATGGTAACAAAGGCGCCATGTTTTCGAAGAAAAGTTCGATGATTCCTGTAACCTCAAAACTGTATCAGGATCCTTCCTATTCGTGGAAGAGGATGCTCCTGAACACCAAAATTATTTTAAAGTAGGTGTTTCGATGAGTCACCTGGATAAACGTGTAATTGCTGATTTCTTTGTTGTATTAACAAATTTATCGTAATAAAGGTTTTAACTACCCAAGTTTGAGGTGGAAATGGAGAGAAATTTGCAACTTTGTGTTACGTTGCGTATTATACTTCCAAGAGAGTATTATACTTTTGCTTCAATTTTTCTTCGAAAACATCATTGGAATTAAGTCTCTAAAAGGATAATCTCAGATAAATTTACAATTCATATTGCACAGCATAACCACTGTACATCACCTGCAGTACGAACAGATATACAACATGCATTCATAGTATAGCATGCAAGAACTCAACATGATATACCGAACATCTCCCAGCAATGCTTTTCACAGACAAAAGTGTGTCACCTGCTCGTAAAGTTCGTTCATACGTCTTCCCGTCTTTCCAGTCAGCGCATGAGCGAACTGTTTTCTACCAACAAGATCGCCTCTTTTTGTTGTAGAAATTAGTTTTTTTACTAGGGATTTGGGAGTGGGATATCTCGGGGGAAAATTGGAAATTGATAGAATTAAATGCTAAAACAAGATGGAAGTTATTATAAAAGAATAGGTGATTAGATTTGTAATGCTTGTCTTAAAGATTGAACAATTTTTGAAAGACAAAAGTAAAATAGAGGGAAGACTGTTAATGGATGCATAGAAGGTAATCATGCAAATTCAAAGATCATTCAGTTTTAGTGTTTAAGATTGCCTTCGTTACGATAACTGAAACCATCACATTTTGTTTTGTTTTGTAGCGAACTCTGGTTTGCAAAGAAAAGAAATGACGAGAAGCAGCACCAACTTTTTCCTTTTTTTTGACTTTCACGCGAAAAAGTTTGACGTTTGGCTTATGTAAGTTTATTTATGGTTTCAGATCAAATTATAAGCTATGAAATCTCGAACGAATAGCTTAAGGGGAAGTCCGGAAACTACAGCAAGTAGTTCAGCAGAATATAGCGAGAGCAATGATAACAGCGATCGACATTCAACAACACCATCAGTGGAGATGCAGTTAGGAGACAGGAAAAGTTTTAGAAAAAAAGAAAAAGAAATGAAACGAAGAGAATCCGAGCATTCTGATGACAGCAATTTACCTGTGAAATTTCGTCGGAAAAATGACGGGTATTTTAAAAGGTTGGTATATTTCCTTTCATGATTTCTATAAACTACTTTTGTTTCCTTTTCGGATATGACCTTTGCACACTTCATTTTTCCATTGATAAATCCTCTGTAAATGTCCTATCTTATATTGTAAAGAAAAAATTGAAGCAGATCTCGTCATGGAAGAAATATGCATGCCAGCTAAATTGTCACTTATATACTGTTATCTCAAACTTATTTCACCAAACTTTATCGATGATAACATAGTTTTTGATATAACGATATTATTTATTACACTTTACATAGGGTTTTCATTACATAGGCCTTTCCTGTGCTTAAAGAATTCACTTTCTTTTTTTAACGATCGCCGAAAGTTCGAAATGGGAATCGGAGACGAACTAGAAAACGGGATGAGGACGATAGAAGGCGAAGCCGTTCTAGAGATGGTTATAAGAGAAGAAGTAGCCGTTCTATATCCCGTGAACGGTACTATGTATCTAAATCTCGGAAAACGACGAGGTATTTGATTTGTTCGTTCTTTTTTCTCATTCCACTCCCTTCATTTTTGTTTGTATCATGTTGTCTTTGTTCCTTAATTTTTGGATGTTATTTTGGTCGCATTTTTATTAAGGGTTTAAAAAGTTCTTTCTTTAGATCATCGCACTCGCCAACTTCTGTAAGACGTGCAGGTATCAAAAAAGAATCCAGCGATGGTGAAGGCAGTGATCACCAGGAACTGGATTCACTGAAAAAAAATGCTCGAGAAGATGCTATCTGGGCAGAGTGGATTTTTCTTACTTAACGTTCTCATACATTTAATATCTGTAGAATACTGATCTACCTCTTCTAGAATTTAAATTTATAAAATTTTTGGATTTTCTTTTTCTGGCGGAATTTTTTCAAATTTGTATTCAAGTTGATATTAGAGACATCCTTAATCTTTTATTCTTAACTTGACGAACTAATTTCCTCGTTCTGATGATAAGTACATTACAATCTGATTTGATTCACACGAGTTCTACTCTTTCTTGTACCAGCCACTGCATAATCTAAATGTCATCTTGAACACAAAACGAGCTTTGAACGCAGAGAATGAAGTTCATACTCTAAAATATACTTTCTTGCTTCAAAATATAAAGTGAAGTTTAGTGTTTCAAAATTCGGCACTGAAATATGTAGTTGTTTATCAGAAAGTTGTTTTCGTCGTTGTTAACCGACCCTACTTTGTGTAAAAGAATAATACATTTATTGAATTTCTTTGTGAACATTCGATATTTTTAGGCGTCGCAAGGAACGTGAACGACGTTGTGAGTGGGGCGTTCGCGGTGTTTGGGGACGTTCTCCCCTCATGCATGAAATACATCAAGTGTATGAGGAGTAAGCTTAGTTCGTATTGTAATCGAGGGCTTTGTTAGCTTTATATTTAATTTCTTTATGATAAAAAATTTAAATACTTATTAAACTTGCTTACTGATGGTTTCTATGTTATTTAGCTAAAAGGTTGCGAAATATTGTTGCTGCTATAAAGTTGTATTGATTACTTCAGGTATGAAAGAGTGGAGGAAGAGCTTCGAAAAGAGGAGGAACAGCTGCCTCAACCTTTGAATATTAAAGCCACTGAAGTGGCAAAAAGATCGAAAAAGGAAGAAAAAGGAAATAAAAAGAAACAGAAAGAAAAAAAGAAGCACAAGAAAAAGGTTTTCTATTGAATGTTTATCTTTTTGTTTACTGCATTTTCCTCTTAACTCATATCGTATATATTTTATCAAGACGATGTGGTAATATACACTTCTGACCTGTCCTGTTTCCTGGAACTCTTAAATTATTTCGCTTTTTGCCATATTAAAAAAGAAATGTATGTGTGTATCTATTATTAAACTATTTTCAATTATACGGATACGGTACTGTCAGCATATCTTAATAGTTATTATCATATTCCAGGTTGAGCCAAAAAAAAAATGTGAAGTTTTCGATAAGTCTTTGATATTCTAGCATAAGAAATCATCGAGCGAAAGCGAAGAGTGGGTGGAAGTGACCGCTGAAATGCGAGAAGCTGAAGCAGCTCGAGAGAAATTAGAAGAAGCTGCAATGATTGGACCCGCAATACCAGACCATCTCCAACAGAAACACGCTGCTTTAGTGGATACTACAAAAAGAGTAAAGTAAGGTTTTCTTTGACTAAAATTTCTAGCTAAAAACATGTTAGGGAAGCCAGCTTTCTGCACAATTTGGCCAACTAATGAAATCATATGTGTAAAGATCCAAAACAAAACCAAAACCGTTTATCAGCGAAGTGAAAATTGTTAGTTTGTTGTAAGCAGAAGGAACAGAGATAAATTGAGCTATGAAATTTTTTTTCAGTTATGGGAAGGACATGTTACGAGGAGAAGCGGCAGCAATGGCTTCATACATTGCACAAGGAAAACGAATACCTCGACGTGGTGAAATAGGTCTTTCATCGGCAGAAATTTCAGAATATGAAAAAATAGGTTATGTGATGAGCGGCACAAGACATAAAAGTATGGAAGCTACCCGTTTGAGGAAAGAAAACCAGGTCAGTTTAATATCACTCGTCGCAGCCTAACTTAGATTGGTAGAGATATTGAATCTGTCTTTTTTTGTGACTCTTCTGTGATATATAAAAATGTCTTTGCATAAAAGTCTAAGCTATGTTTTCAATGTTTTTCCAGGTTATGACAGCTGAAGAGAAACGGCTTTTGAGCGGTTTTACTCATGACGAAAGAAAGAAAAAAGAAGAAATTGTGCTGCAGCAATTCAAAAGTTTTATAGAATCGAAAAAAGGGAAAAATTAATGATTGTACATTGCATCTTTGTTCTCCAATCCGTTCACATTTCATCTTGTAGTTTCTAGTTTTTGCTGAAATGATGTTATTGTTAATTCTGCGTTATACTCAATTTATTCATTCGTATGAAATCTTTTTCCTGAGAATATATCCGTGTTATACATCAAGAATTTATTAAAGGCGTTGATCTTCTCCTTTACGTTACTAGCATTCGCTTTTACAAAATCAAGTCTAAAGGCATTCCCTCAGTTTTTCCTTGAGGGACACAAGCGCATCCTTGGTGAGTGAACGATGCAACTGCGAGATTTACTGTTTGTTTGAGCTGATAAACCCAGCTATCACTATCAGCAATAAGCAGCTTTGAAGATACATTGAGCACAAGGCAATGGACGAGAGAGAAGGTGTTCTCTTTGCGTTTGCCATATGACTCTTCTCTTGGAACAAAATACTGGCTGCTTTCTTTGAATACGGATGAGAAGTTTAACACTAATCCCACTCAAAATTGTTGTTTCACTCTCACGTGTTTCTTATATTGAACTACACTTTGTTTGTTTATCTCTAATCAAAATCTGTAAAAACCATTTTGATCAGTATTTTACGGCACTGATTACTTCTCTTGTAAACATTCATTCCCTCTTCATACCATTTGCTTAATATCACATAGTTTACACAGTCTTGACATGTCACCGTAATTGAAAATAAAGAAATTTAGTTTCAAATCATTTTGATTTTATATGAGACTTTTCAAGTGAAAAGAAAATTGCCAACGATTCTACCCGGGAAATTTATGGATAGCTGAAGAGGATTTTTGGAGGATATAAAATTGTCATCGTTTATCGTTATACTTTCTATCCATCCATTTCATAACATTGTTTTGCCTTACTAGCATTATGAATTTTTGTGGGATTGTGATTTATGTTCTTTGAGAAGTTTCCCTCTTGAAGTTACGATCTTCCAAATATTGATTAAGGTTTCTTGGTGGCTTTCTAAGTATCGAAACTTCCCGAATATTGTCTCTCGTCTTCTATGTATTGCTAAAATTTAAGAAACCATTTTGAAAGTGACCAAAATTCCTCTCTCTCTCTCTCTCTCTCTTT